>NW_013666344.1:33711-45977 GCF_000517525.1 Limulus polyphemus | reverse complement strand
CTCTCTTGAACTTAGATTTCGAGATTAAACAATTTTCGGAATATTAAGTTTATTTATTAGATTCTTAAATTGAATGTTTCCTTCAATTGGCCCGTGCAATCACCTACAACATTTCTAATTCTGGTTACATTAAAGACTTGACAAATATATTGCAATATTTACTGGTGATAAACTAAAACTTATTACTTGTACAACAATAATTACCACAAAAATTTTAGCAAATATCAACCAAGAAATTCATTCCGATATTTTCTGGTGTATTCCAATGTTTTTCATAAAACACTACCAATTTTCAGATGTTAAACACACCCATACCAACTAACCATTCACATACCAGTACTTTACACCAATATTCAAAATATTATCCAGATATGAAGAAGATGATGTATCCAAAATTAAGAATGCTCTAATTGAAGGAAATATTCACTTTAAGAAACTTAAGCGCAGTCGAATGAAACTGCAAGAACGCTATTTCATTTTTGATTTTCAAACACGAATAAAGTAGAAAAAATTCAAAATCTTGTCTCTCTTGCTTATTTATTTATCATTGCTTGGGTGTCTTTTAAAATTTTCGAAATATTCATAATTATTTCATAAGAGGTATGTCAACTGTAAGATCTAAAGAAAAAAGAGCATATCCTTATATTTAAAGTAAATTAACTTTTAGACAACAAGGTTAGAAAGAGATTGGTTATCAGAAAATACTACGATTCTGATAAACAAACGTCTTATATACATTTAGATATATTCTATTGGTATTTACATTCTGAATTACGTTGAATATTTTTTTAGCAAATTTATGGTATTTCTTCAACTGACGGTAATAGTTATGAAAAATATAACACTTTTACAGATACTTAGAATATTGAGATTTTTCACTAAACTAGATTATGTTTCTTACTAATCTAGATCTTTTAGCTATAAGACCCAAACATGGTGGTTTGCAATGTGATGTACTTACGTTTTTAAACATTTATAGGAGTTCGATTCCTCTCGGTGGACACAGCAGATAGTCCAATGTGGCTTTGCTGAAAAAATAATACATACACACATATAAAATACTGTTGAATTAAAAAAAATAGTAATATTTGGAATTTTATATAAAAGAAGTTGGAAAATATTACATTAATAAGGAGATAGGCTTAACTTATCACCCTCCCTGGACCACTGAAGTAGTTATTATTTTTTTACTTTTATTCGGCTGTTTTAAGAGTAGCTACATTCTTACAGCTGGTTGCAGACAGCAAAAAGTAGTTTCAAGTGTAAAATATTTTGGGTCTGAAAGCTTAATTTGCTTTTAATGTTTGTAGTTTGTTTTGCATATGTGATAATTCTAAATAGAAGTTACATTTAACGCCCTACAGTGGCACAGCGGTATGTTCGCGGACTTACAACGCTAGAATCCGGGTTTCGATACCCGTGGTGGGCAGAGCACAGATAGCCCATTGTGTAGCTTTGTGCTTAATTAAACCAAACTAACTACATTTAACGTATCATGTATACATTAATAAATGCCTCCTGATCAAGTGATTGTAATGTCATCGGTAGTCCATAATAGTAAGAAACCGCCATTATGAGTCCCTCAACAAATTCGATTACGATATTCACTTTTCTTTGTAAATCATCATGATGTAGAAACATACAGGAATAAACCTTTAAGGCATATCTGTACGCGATCGATAAAAACGCCTCATATGTTTGCAGTGATTGTTTAAGTCCATTCATTTCTTATTAGATTCGTTTTTTTAAAACTCATGAACGTGTGAGATTTTTCAGTATAAAACATAATTTGTATGTAATTTTACTGTATCTTTTTAAAAATAATTTAATTTTGCACTTTCTGAAATTATTTATTATTGCCAAAATTTTCACTGTTTCTATTCTTCTTCTATTGTTAAATATTTCTCTAAATGATTATAAAACACTTTTAAGATAACCTGAAACTTTAAAGAAACTTCGAATCTGTTACAGTATGGTAAAAAGAGTTCATACAAAACAATGATTGTTTCTAAGCTCATGATCAATACTTCTGGAAATGGTACTTTACATACTCATGTTATCTAACTGCTCAAATGGTACTTTACATACTCTTGTTATCTCACTGCTCAAATGGTACTTTACATACTCATGTTATCTAACTGCTCAAATGGTACTTTACATACTCTTGTTATCTCACTGCTCAAATGCTCCTTTACATACTCATGTTATCTCACTGCTCAAATGGTACTTTACATACTCTTGTTATCTCACTGCTCAAATGGTACTTTACATACTCTTGTTATCTCACTGCTCAAATGCTCCTTTACATACTCATGTTATCTCACTGCTCAAATGCTCCTTTACATACTCTTGTTATTTCAGTGCTCAAATGGTACTTTACATACACATGTTATCTAACTTGTGATTAAGAATATTCGTGATTTTATTCAGGATTTTTAATAAATAATAAGAAACCTTCATAAATCATTTTCAAGATAAACATGTAAAATGTTTATGACATTACTTTAGGTATACGATAAAACGACAGTCCTGTGTGTTTGTTAGACCTCTTTGCATACACAATGACACAGAAAAGGTGAGGCATCTTGCTGGTTCAAATAAATCACATTTAATATATTTATTACACAAAGCGTCAATCTAATGTTCATATACATAATCTAAACTCTGTTTAACCTTTTGAAACATATAATCGATTTTTTGGTGAATTTATTATTCATAATACAATGAAAATCACTACATAACATAGTCATTTGTGATGCCGTTTTGTATGCTTTGTGTAGTGGTTAATTGACAGTTAGTACTGACGCATATATGAATGGTTGACCTAAGGACCGTAAGTTAGGCCACTTTGTTAAAAGAAACGATACAGTTAATAATTTTCTATAGTATCAGATCTAATATGAATACATAGTATTTATCTCACTATATTTTATACATAAATATATTTATGACGTACATATAATAATTTATCTAGCAGTTGTTAAAAAAACATGTAACAAAGACGTCGAAGTTACGTTTATACGAGTGGTCACACAATATGGCCGCCTATCAAAATGATTGGGGTTCACCAACTTCCGGTGACATCAGTTAGGAAGCCTCTACAGTCTGAAAAGTTTCAAAAACACACAAGTGATACATATACATGAGCCACAAAGAAGGGGTATCGGCAACTATAGATAAATATATTAATGGCTCAAACTTTATCACAGAAAGTACATAAGAAAATCATATAAGTTGTATAATGCTTCAGCATCTTGTATGGGGGCGTTTTGCTTTAAATATAGCATTACACCCTGTCTTAATTCTGCCATATAGTTTATCAAAGTACTTTTGTGGAATATTGTTCAACTGTCCTCCACTACTCCCCATAATTCAGTCAAGTTGCTTAGTCGCCTTTTAACCTGCTTAGAACGCTCACAACGGGACTTTTTTTACAGGTAAACAATGTTGTGAGTTTTCTATTGGCCCTTTTGCTGTCAAGATATTGTATCATCACATTTTATGTGTGCTTGGGACCACTGTCTTGTTGGAAGATGAATCGCCAACTGACGAGTTGTGTTCGTTGTGGAATAGTATTAAAGATCATAAACTGGCTACGTTAACTTAAGATGTAATCCACTGAGCTTTCTCTGTAAATGTCGTACAGTGAACCACGAAGCTATTTTCTCTTTGCCGTTGAACAAACTGACGTTGGTTGTTGCTGAACAATCGAACTTGGATTCATCTGTATAGAGCACATTTCTCCAGTTTCTATCATTCCATTGTTTATGGTCTGGTACACATTTCAACATTTCGAGCAGCTACATGTCTCCATTGTGAACATTTGGTGCTAATGTCTACAATACTTTTTTTAAAGTAACATTCACGCTTGTATTTACAGCAACGTTGTGGCAAGATCTGTAGTCGACCATTGTCTATCTCGTATGGATTCTACCCTAAAATATTTAACATTGCTTTTGAGAAGTTCCGGTTTTATACCTCAACTACGTCTATTATTAACAGTGCCAATTCCACGTGCCCTCTTCGGTGTCGAGCATACAAATCCTACTAAAACATGAAGTTTTGCCTCAAATTTTGTTTGGAGTATTTTTTAACTAGCCAAAACTTGTCACATTTTTTAGCTATTAATTCACTGCTACATACTTCTGGTCGCATTCTTTTATAATCGCGCTTTTGCGCAACTACTCAATAATGCTCGTGTAATAATTCTTCTAATTTCACTTTTAACTTTTAATCTATATTATTATTTTATGATACAGAAGAATGACAGTTTAATAGAACATCTAATAGTGACGAAATACATGAAAACATTACAATTTGAAGCTAGTAAAAGTATATTTATGAATAAAACATTGACGTTAGATATATTCATTATATATTATACAAAATTGTATACATGCGGCCTAGATAGATGTATCTGTACACTTGAAATGTGATATGACGCACCTAGTTAGGATGCTCTGCAACAGAACTCAAGTAGTATAAGCACAGGAAAATACCAAATCATTAGATAAGTAGTACGCAGTGTGTAGAGGATTCTAAAACACCATGACTTACGTTAATACGAGAAACGATAGTGTGCTAGAGGCATAGCTAATTAGGACAGAAAATAGCCATAGTGTTTGGTAACACGTGATCTATCGTACGGGAGACCATTCAGCGATATTAAAAATTGGCAATATAATGCCTAAAAAAGTTTCATGTCAGCAAAATGTTGAGAGTGTGTGAAAAAAATAAGCTCGTTTAGATTGCAAGAAGAAACTTTGAGTCATCTTGTCAATAAAATTGAAATGACTTGATTGTATCAAAGTGAATGGGGATCATCTGTGAGGTCTTTGCTGGGCTCTTTTAAAGAGATGATATAAGAAAAATATACACCATTTCCAGTATACTCGAGACGGTTTTGCTTATGTTTTAAACCCCGTCAGTTATTTTCGAACTGTGTAGAATGATGAAAACTGCTTCACTTAGTTTGAAGTAAACCATAGATTTGATGGTAGTAAGGTAAACAAATGGACTATGAACGAGTTGTACCATTTGTGAAAGACTGTGGTATTATCACATGGTCTTCAATTTACATAGGTATCCCATCCATTGTGAGAGCATCTACATGCTTATGGATATCGATAGATCTTAACTATTCGAGTAGCCATGGTAGAGGCTTTTATCCATGGGTTGTTTCAGACGGACAATATTCCATGCTACGAACGACCCATGCTTAATTTCAAACTAACATTATAAATGTATTGGAATGACCTGCCCAGATCCCATTTTTTAGTCTAATAGAACATTTTTTAAACAATCTGGAGGGGTTAATACAATATGAGAGACGATAGTCTTCAAGTGTTATGTTTTAGAAGTAGAAGCACACTCCCTTTCAGTCGTATCAATAGGCTGAGCCTTTAAAACAACAGTAGAGAAAATTGTACAACAAATCTGTTGAGAGAATTAAAGAATAACATAACAGATTAGAACATTAGTTGAAACATGTGAATGTGTTCATAATGCCATAACTTGAAATATAAAAGCTAGTTTTATCTCAATGTAAGATTTATGTCATCTCTAAGTAACGATATTTTTTTTCAAGACATAGATCTGTCCACCGTCGATGTTCAATAGAGAGGCACTCATGCTATGTTGGTTAAATGCTCTGTTTTAAAAGAATTACTTTATCGTTTGAGAACATTTTGTTTGCTCTTCAAATCTAGATCATGTCTAACTTATATCTCATTTTTGTGTTTATATCTTTATTGTGTGATTATGAATAGTAATGAAAAAGATGATTACACTTATATGTGAGATAATTTAGTGGGTAGTTCCACAAATAGTCACACTATCCGATGATAAAACAAAGATGAGATATAGTGGACTTCCCTTTATAAAGGAAAGAGTGTATGTAAAGTTCAACCTCTTGCTGTTATGGAGTGTAGTGTAAATTCCTAAATAACGATAAGATAGAATATATCTTTGTTGTCATTTTTGCATCTGTCAAAAGATTACAATATTTATCACATGCACTTAAAAATATCTCCTTTACTACAAATTAATCGCTTATCTATCAAGGGAATGTCAAAAACGTATATGTGCATAAACACGCACACACATTTAAAAAATCAGTTGTCAGAGTTATGGTGGAAATGATATGAAAATAAAGTTCAGATTGAGATTCACAGATACATAATTTATTATAATAAGAAAACACTCATTTATTTATATGCTGCAGTTTAGTAGATTTCTGGTGGTGGGTGACGTTGACTTGCTGCTTTCTCTATAGTTTATCACTTCAAAATTATGGACGGTTAACACAGATAGCCATTGAGTAGCTCTGCGCGAAATTCAACAAAAAACTAAATCTCTGAAATAGTTTACGTTATTTGCACGTTATGGTACTGATCTTTGAGTTGTCTCAGGAAAGCCTGAAAATGTTAAAAAGCAAATGTCTATATCGATCACAAATGTACAATCAAATCTCAAATCTCTCATAAAGGAAATTGAAGGATGCTGACTCATTTAAATTGCATTTAAGGATATTCTTTATTAATAAATGTACATAGAAAGCTACATTACTATAGCAAATATGTTTAAAAATACAATTCGTCAAATTAATTTCCTCAAACCCGAAGCATCAAAGTTTTAAAACCCTATATGTGTATGTATTTTTGACAAATATATTTAAAATATTTATTTAACAGCCTTCAGTGGCACAGCGGTATGTCTGCGGATTTACAACGCTAAACCCCAGGTTTCGATACCCGTGGTGGGAAGAGCACAGATAGTCCATTGTGGAGCTTTGTGTTTAATTACAAACAAACAAAATTTATTTAACAGTACTCGCAAAATTCCTTCATTTAACCAGACAGAAAAATCATGTGATATTTAACAAAGAAACACAAAAGTTTATTTTTCAAAGTTTTACATGCATGTTCTTATAATACTTCTGTATAGAAATGTATAAAATTTACATTTCTTTTCAGTCCTTTATGAAACAGAAAGGAAATTATAATTTTTGAGATTAAAAAACATTAAACACGAATATTGAGATCAATGAGACAATAACTTTGCTTCAAAATAGACTTTAAAGGAAAGAAAAATATTCATTCAAATATCCATTAAAGGATTTGTTAGCAATAATGACCCACTGCTGATGGCGAAGGAAAAGTGTAAGATCGGTTTAACTCTATGAAGCTGTGTGCATTTTAAAGATTCTTCTAGAAACATTTTATTCGTATAGATAATATACTCAATAATTACCTTAATGGAATTCGTAAAAGATAGTATGGTGAAGAGAGATAGAGAGATGTAACCGAAAACACTTTTGAAACATCATTAATTTGAGAGAGAGCCATCCCTGAATTCTTGACGTCGATATATGCTCTTGAGGGACTGGTACATCTAAATTTAGCATGAAATATTCAAAACGCTACAGAACTAAACGCTTTACCAACTTGATAATTATGTAAGCCAAACTAAGTCTGGCCTACTTGAGAGCGTACCTTTTAACCACGAGCGTTGTGGGTTGAAATGAGGATGTCTAGATGACAATGAAATTGATATTTTGATCTTAGTAATCTGGTGCTTGGAAAAAAGAAAATTCCTCTTAATATATATGACCTCATTAGCAAATATTCTAGTTTCGCTTTTAGAGGTAGTAGAAATCGACATTTAAAAAGGAATATACGTCAGACGTGCTATAACGCATAAACATTCCAATCTATAACTGAGCTTTACTTTCTGAATTTATAATTGAAAAAAAAAATCCTTTCCTCCGAAGAAAGAAATAAAACATTGTTAACTTAAATGAAGAGAAAATAAACTGACACTAATAGTATGGTAATTGTATAGGTGGGTTTCAGAAGATGTCACAGTTGTTAACACTTAAAACATACTAATGTAAAGGGTTGATGGGAGTGTACCTTTTATGTCTATGGTGTTTAGTTTGTACTTTAGTCACTATAAGGTAAGTTTAAGTTAATGGGAGTGTAGATTTTATGTCTATGGTGTTTAGTTTGTACTTTAGTCACTATAAGCTAAGTTTAAGTTAATGGGAGTGTATCTTTTACGTCTATGGTGCTTAGCTTGTACTTTAGTCACTATAAGCTAAGTTTAAGTTAATGGGAGTGTACCTTTTATGTCTATGGTGTTTAGTTTGTACTTTAGTCACTATAAGCTAAGTTTAAGTTAATGGGAGTGTACCTTTTATGTCTATGGTGTTTAGTTTGTACTTTAGTCACTATAAGCTAAGTTTAAGTTAATGGGAGTGTACCTTTTATGTTTATGGTGTTTAGCTTGTACTTTAGTCACTATAAGCTAAGTTTAAGTTAATGGGAGTGTACCTTTTATGTTTATGGTGTTTAGCTTGTACTTTAGTCACTATAAACAAACTAAGTTTAAGTTACTTTCTCCATGAGTTTCATAATTTTGCTTTGTCTTATACACCTTAAATGTAACTTCATTGTATGAAAAATAATATAACACAAAATAAACGTTCCTTCTTAAAAGTTAATTCCCACATTTTCTGCTTGGTATCTTTTGTTAACTAACAGTATTTACACGAGATGCTACATAGTAAACTAAAACACCATGAAAATATTGGTAGTGTTTTGACCTTACCAATTTTGCTAGCTTTTTAAACAATGGTTGCAAAGGAAGCTAGCGCATTAAAATTCTTCTATCTTCTTGAGATTGATTATATTGTCATGATAACATTTAATGCACAGTTTTTTACTATATTTAAGTTCTTAATGACCATTGTCTTAAATCAGTAGGTTATACTGCATTTCATTATTTTGTGGAAAACCATATACTATTGCACTGTAGGTTATACCATGAGTTCAATGCATTTATACAAACTAGTGTGATATAAAGTTATTCGACTGATAGCATTCACTATCCTCTTTTAGCGAACCATCTCTGGACCAGAACCTAGTTATAAAATAAATAAATAAAGTAATAAAGAAACACACTTTGAAAC
Organism: Limulus polyphemus; assembly: GCF_000517525.1. NCBI lineage: Eukaryota > Metazoa > Arthropoda > Merostomata > Xiphosura > Limulidae > Limulus > Limulus polyphemus. The sequence continues at coordinate 37,006 of NW_013666344.1, read as the reverse complement.
CGGATGTAACCTGGAATAAATATTGTGTTTGTTCCATTGAGCATCAAACTATACACATGCATTATTGAAAGCTTTCATGCCATTGATAATATCACGGGAAGGCACAAGATTCCCGCCATATAATCAGCAGCTCGAAATTAAGGATGTCTATACCTAGAAACTAGGAATCTCTGAATTGGGCGTTTAACCCAAGCGTCGCATAAAATTCCATTCAGCTTAAAAATAGCAATATCATGAATAATATATATCCAGTTGGTTAAATATTATGTGTTAGTGTTCCAGTAATAAAGTTTTTACACTGAATTTGATGTTTTAAACTGACCAAGAACCGTATAATCTTGTATAGGAAGTAAAGAAGTTTGTAGCTGCATATTACTGTTCCTTGAATAGTATCCTTATTAAATTTGTAGAACCCTTTAACCCGACCGCTTTCGAAAGGTAGACCTTTCTTCTTCAGGAGCAAACTGGCAAACTTATTAAACTTGTATATTTTCATGCGTATTGTGTATATAGTTTCAGCATTTTTGACCTCTGATACCTTTCATAATCAACATCAGGGTTATTACCTCCAACTTTCCTTCACTTGTGAAGTATGTGCTTCTACATATTTCATGTATTTATTGAAACATAAATAGTTTCAAGTTATAAATGTTTAAGTGAGTTAAGCTATTTAAAACATTTAAGTATTGACGCCACCTGATGGTTGAATTTTAATCTGTTTCTAAAAGTTATTCAGAAATTAAAATTACATTTTTTCAGCTCAATTTCGAATGAAACAATTGTTTATCTTGAAACTCAAAATACCTCTAGAGAAATGTAGCTACGTGATATATTATTATAAGTATCATATACGTACGTCACTATATATCGGATGAACGATTCGTAGATTATTTACTATGCTGTATTTTAAAAGCCACTCTTTACTAGAACCATTAAAGTTTTTAACAGATTAACTTATTGTTACTCTCGTAGCAGATTGTTTTTCAAAAAATAGTGCCATACTCTAAATTTAGCACTTATTCTTTTAGATCAAGTTTGAGTAAAAAGTTTTTGTTTTTTTAATTTCTCGCAAAGCTACACGAGGACTACCTGCGCTAGCCGTCCCTAATTTAGCAGTGTAAGACCCACCCACCGCCAACTCTTTTACCAAAGAATAGTGGGATTGACCGTCACATTATAACGCCCCCACAGGTGAAAGGGCGAGCTTGTTTGGTGTGACAGGGATTCGAACCCCCGACCCTCAGATTGCGAGTCGAGGGCCTTAAACACTTGGCCATGCCGGGCGAATAAAAAGTCAAAAGACGTACGAGTTTTTATAATATTCTATTGCAATGTTCCAGGCGACTACAATGTGAATGTAGATTTATTTGTCTCTCTTATTAAAAAAATAATACAACGACGAAATTTGAAAGTAAATAAATACTTGCATTTTGAGTTATCCATTACGGGCGCATTTCGAAGCTGATAAGCGGGGTTTGAATCTTTGCCGTGCCACAAAATAGTCCTCGCACTTTAAGCTGTGGCTGCGGTACAGGAGTGCCAGTCAATATCTTAGCGTGATTGGTAGGTAGTAGGATGCTGCTGACTGGCTGCCTAGTCAGTAGTACAAAATAAGAGACAGTAACTGCTGACTGGCTGCCTGGTCAGAAGTACAAAATAAGAGACAGCAACTGCTGACTGGCTACCTGGTCGGTAGTACAAAATAAGAGACAGCTACTGCTGACTGGCTACCTGGTCGGTAATACAAAATAAGAGACAGCAACTCTACCGACCAAGTAGCCAGTCAGCAGTTGCTGTCTCTTATTTTGTACTTCTGACCAGGCAGCCAGTCAGCAGTTGCTGTCTCTTATTTTGTTCTACCGACCAAGTAGCCAGTCAGCAGTTGCTGTCTCTTATTTTGTACTTCTGACCAGGCAGCCAGTCAGCAGTTGCTGTCTCTTATTTTGTTGCAAAATAAGAGGCGACGACAAATAGCTTTTGAAGTATTGCCATAAATACAAAAAATGCAAATACAAATTATCCATTATGATAATAATATAAGGGTAGAATACAACTCTTTTCTAAATCACTGCGTATTTGTTTGTTGTTGTTTTTCCACTTAAACGGTAAAAAAGTTATAAATGGATATGTCAAACTGACATTTATGTAAACTCATCTAAGTCCTTGACACCTGGATACTGTGGCTTGAGCAGCAAGTGTTTATGTATTGTGTTATCATATATATATATAATAAGAAGTATAGCTTCAAAACTATTGTTACGTCTCCGTTCGTTAGCTAATTTTCCCTAAATTCGTTCAGACGAAACTTTAGCGACACAAGTCCTTTCTTAAATAAAACTGGTTTATTCTTTCCGAATACAACTTTACCGATACACTTAATTTCAACAGTCGCTCTATAATTGGCCACTGTTATAGGTACTACTTGACGACCTGCTACAAGTGACATTCCAATCTTCAAATCCGCTGGCCTGGATGGGTCTTCCACTGCTTCTACAAGCATTGGGCTTCCATGGGGATGTTCTTTTATCCTTCCCCAAAAAGGACAGACACAAAGTATACTTGGCTGACATTGAAGACGAATGCATATTAGGATTGGACTATCTACTACCTAGGAAGTGTGTAGTTAAATTCGATAAAATGACGATTGGAAACAACAAAGGCCAGACTCCGGTAAGTGTTGCTACATCCATTGATCTGCATGTCACAGCACTTAAATCAACTACAATACCCCCTATGTCAGGGAAGATAACATGCCCATGAGCTCGATAGTTACCCACACTGGTCCCCACAACCTTGCAGAATGTCCTGTCACACCACAGAGCTTCTGTACAGCTTTGTTATCCAGCACCTTGATGCTCACAAGGGTTTGCTGAGATGCAGAATCTATGACAAAGTTGCACCTTTGGCCATCCAGCTTCCCTGTCACGTAAATACTATGTGTGCTTGCCATTTTACACTTAGCTGTTGGGACTTTCTCGATGGGGTTGGTGGGCATCCCTCAGTACCAACCACTACTGGTTTCCCGAAGCTGATATATTGGTAGTATTCTTCTTAAACTGGCTCCCTATATGTCATTGCTCTCCACAGTTCCAACAACCTTTCTGGGTAGCAGCCTTTCCTGCTGTGGCATCTTCCCTGTGTTAAAGTTGCCAGCATTGAACTCTCTTGTGCCCAGGTTTATTACTGTGCCAGCAAAGTCCCTCAAACCTCTCTGAAAGCTGCCTTTTTTCCGGCCTTGAATCCTAATGACTGTACCAACCTTGGTACCTCTGGGCTGGAACTTAACATAGTATTC
>NW_013666344.1:12731-33082 GCF_000517525.1 Limulus polyphemus | reverse complement strand
TTACCTACACATTGTCCCATCACGTTGTGACCATCTTATTTTTACCAGACTACTCCAAATCTAGTAAATGCTAGAGCAGTCACGAAGGAACAGGATATTATTAGAAAACAGGTGGCGTGATACTAGTCACGTGACCTCGCTGACGCAACACTATGATAGATGGGATTACCCCAACGCTTTCGGGTGCTATTACCACAGGCAATCTCCGTTATGACTTTTGGATAATGACCGGAAAGGTGAACTATATTGTAATTTTAGTACGATGAAAAACATCATAAATTTCACGATTTGGTCATTTTTAATGACAAACAGACAATATGAATGAGAATAGATAAAATAATTAACACTCAAGTGCAGCTACAGAGTTTGAAATCTCAGAAATATGAATAACATTTAAAACACAGTAAGAATGAAAAATTAAATTAATGACTAGAAACATTGATCACGACAGATATCAACAGATTAATTCGTACAATTGGGAGGGTCCTCAGTGAATTTTCAGTTTCATAACATGACGAATATATTTATTTGAAGACAAATACCTAAAATAGAAGAAAATATAATTTAGTTAACATTAGGCCAATTAAATAGATATGTGGTTGTGAAATTTTTTGTTTACAAAACAAGTTTGATAATCCAAAGAGGAATACGTAGTACTGAAAGGAGAGTTAAACTCAAATTATCAATTTCATTGCTCAAGGTGAATCTTACTTGCTGGTTGCAGTACGAATTTAGTCATCCGAGGTGGAACATCGAATAGAATTTAATCATCTGAAGTGGAACCCAGACAGAATTTAATCATCCGAGGTGGAACACTATACAGCTTTCAGTCATCTGAGATGGAACCCAATGCAACAGGGTTTACTCATCCGAGGTGGAACTCCAAACAGAGTTTAATAATGTGAGGTGAAACCCCAGACAGGGTTTAATCATGTGAGGTGAAACCCCAGACAGGGTTTAATCATGTGAGGTGAAACCCCAGATGGAGTTTAATCATCGGAGGTGGAACCCCAGATAGTTTAATCATCTGAGGTCGAACCTCAGACATAGTTTATTCGTCCGAAGAGTTTAAGAAATAATAATAAATATCTATGATCTATGAATAGTGTTCTACAAAATAGTGTTTTATTTAAGATCGTGTAGAAGTATTAATTACTGAAAACACATTGGCATTGTCACGGATAATATTTTGATTTAAAGTATATAAATGCTCTATAGAAAGGTAATAGGAAGCATTTATTTCCAGTGATTGAATCAAATTTTATGTCTCCATTTAGAAGTATGATACTTAATCTCATTTTGGAAAATATATATATATACTTTTGATGAGCAGCTTCTAGCCTGATGAATTCCTCTGTGGCAATTCCATGGTCAACGAACCTGGACTAAATGAATTTAGTGGTATTTTGGAGTTGAAAACTTAAAAAGCATATGCATGATTGTTCTTACCATAGTTAAAAGAAAGTAAGAGTAATCTTGTACTCAAAATTCCCTGTGAAATTGCAGCATAACTCATAAAAGTTAGACTTATAGTTGTCAAAGTTGAAACAACTGTCAATTTCACACTTCCTTAAATAGCTTATTGTATACCTAAATTTTGTGTAAGTGTGCATCATCCTTGCAAACCAGATTTTGAAACTTCGTAAACGTGTACTAGTGATTTTGCTTAACGGCTATAACATAGTAGCTTGTATTAGTTTAAACCTCTAACTGTGTACACTTCCTGGGACGGGGCAACACCATTTCATTGATGACAAGTTGGTTGTAGGTAATCTAAGGATCGTGGGATACTGAACCAGGACTTTATTGCCTGACTTAAAAGAGTAGTTATTTCATTATTCGTTCTGATTCTTTTGTTCTGTGTAGACGTTTAGGAGTCGTCTCTCAGCATCAGTATTTGTAGTCATTTTACAAAAGTTAGAAGTCATCCACTGGTGTATATGCCCTCTTTTTATGCATGTGCTCAGTTTATTCTATACATAGTATTTCCCGAATTTGTGTTTTTATGAGAACCATTGGTTACCCATTGGATATTAGTATAGATGTGGAGATTCTCAGTCACATAATCAGAAAAGGTGAAGTATTAAAAGACCCGCAGTGGTCAAGGTCTAGCTTTATTATTGACGGTTTGTAGCAATTTCTCTAAAATAAGCACACCACAGTCTACACTTTGTATGGAAACAAGACAATAATGCAAAGACACGTTCCAGTATTTAAAGAATGTCTTGTTCCAAGCATCTATGTTGGATATAGATGCCAGTAATAGTGAAATGGGTGTGGTTTTCTCACAAGCAAATCATGGTGTAGGTCTAGTAATCATGTATGTGAGTCATATGATAGCTGTTCCTGAGTACTGAATTGTAAAAAAAAACAAAGAAAGAACAACTTGCGATTCTAGTAGTTCTTAAATATTTCTCCTACTACTTGTATAGTAGGCAATTCGTCATTTAAGCGGATATGTATTACTGAAATGACTAAAGAAGAGAAAACTTTCTGTAAGTATGATTGTGCGTTGTCTAACAACACTGCAAGAGTCCAGCTTTATTGTACAAAACCAAACAGGTCAGCAGCATGGAAACACTGATGGATTATCTTGTCAATTTTTGGGATTAAGTCTGTCCATTGAATATTCAGACCATAGACATTTTTCAATAGTAAAAACATCTGCAGAAATAACGATAACAAATCATATGAACAGTGATAATTCAACATTTGAATGAGCATCACAAATGACCAGTAGTTTTTGCTTTCTGGGCATTCAGTTTAAGTTTTGTAACGTATGTTGGTGAATGTTTTCCTGTACAAGGTTCATGAATAAACGTGTAACCTAGTGCGGGAGCCAATACGATCTTACAACTGGAATAAACATTAGCATGAATATAAAAAGGCGGCAAATTTTTTTATAAGTATTTCTTTTTAACTTACCCTATTTGAAATTTACATCTTTACATGGGGTTATTGATTCATATAAATTGGTTCTTTTTGATATCATATCTTTATATGAATGACCTTTTTATTTTATATTGGTTGAATGTGCACATTTAAAAAGGTTTTGATCAGATATCACTAATTTTTGTTTTGATTATATTAATGGAAAATAAATATCCAACCAAAGTGGAATACGAAGCTCAGCTGTCAAAGGCAACTAGTAACACAAGTACAGCATCTTAGACCACTATGCCATTTTTATTTCAGGCTTCTAACGTGCCCCTAGGCCCTTAAGTTATTAGTTTTAACCAAGTGGCTGTGGAGATAAATTCACCATTAAAATTATCAAAACGATAATTATAAATGACTATAACAGGTATTACTACATGTGCTACAGTTGTCAAGCTGTAATTCAAATTAATATCTAATACTGGAATTTTTATTTATCTTTTATTTTATTTTTTACTGATCCTCCCTTGTTTACTATATGTTTTGAATCCTACTCCTGTTCATCTAAAAGAGATATGAAACTGATGTCTTAATGTGATGTAATAGTGTTTAGACCTGTTCAGAAACATAAATATATTGACATGCTAGTATTTGGAATAATTTTGGAAAAACCAAAAATTTTCCAAAAGTTAAGTTTTTAAATAGAGTCACGGAAGCGTTATTCCATCCTTCTAACGTGGCTGAAGTCACTAACATATCTTTAAGTCAAGAAGGAGCACAGGTACTAATTGCCAATAATATATTTTCGAAACTTAAGTACCCAAGGAGGAACAAGAAGAACAAAAATCACCAATCACAAACCTCAATCAACTGTAGAATGAAATGGGTATTCATGCTATTCCATATGAAGACATACTAGTCAAGTCGCTGGATGCACTGACTTTGGAGTTCTGTTGAAACAGCACTAGAAAACTGCCCTCATACAGTGAATGAGTTATGGAAAGTGCACAGGGAGGAGTGGAATATTTTGAAATGACAGCTTTACAATGTAGCATTTTTCAACGCAAACTACACTGCAAGACTATATTGTTAATATGTCCAGACGTGGCGTCATGAACTGTGGCTATATGGTTAAGTTCCAAAATCGTTTTACTATAACGTACTCAACTCTATGTATACTTTCTTAAGATTTATTAATTTTTGGATATCAAATCATATTTGGTTTACAATGTGTTTAGTATCTAATTATGTTTTACTATCATATCTTATTAGTTTAATTTCAATGGTTTGCTTGTTTGATGTTCAACACAAAGCTACACAGTGAGCTATCTCTACTGTGCACACCACGAGTATCGAAACCCGATGTTCAACATTATAAGTCTTCAGCCCCGCCGCTAAGCCAATGGGTAAAATTTAAAAGTATGTAAATATTTAACTTCGAAGTTGGTTTATTTTAATACATGAATTTATTTCCTGAATATTATATGATTTCATTCACTTTAACTTTCTTCAGCTCAGTTCTACTTTATTTTATATACATAGTTAGCCAGAGTTAAAATATTGTAATGTATTTAATTTCATATAATGACTTTTATTTTGTCGTACTTTTATTACGTGAAATTTGATTTAACATTATATTTCACTATATTTCTTGTTCTATTTCGTTTAATTTTTACGATGTTACGGTTGTATCAAGCTCAATATTGTTCTAGTCTGTAACTCTGTTCAGTTTATATAGTAAGATATATGTTTGGTTTAATTTTGATTAACCTTGTTTGTTACTTTCATGTGATTAAATTTCCCTGCACTGTGTATAAATAGTTGTAATGGTGTCAAACACGAGGTGTAAGGGGGTGATTATATAAAGTTACAACCCTGGTAGTTAACTTGCAATTTGGCCTTTTAACATTTAATTTAAGAAGATCCCGAATTAGATAAAGAGGGGAGGGGGGAGTTGTTCCAGGATAATTACTGCTATATTTCACCTTACCATAACTAGCAAAGCATATATCTTTATTTAGATATATTCGGGAATATATTTTTCAATTGTTTGTGCAGGTGTTCTGGAAATATTTAACTTGTATCCTTATAAAAATTATAGAGACGATCTTAAATTTGCACCCACGCTTTAGCCTTTTCAAAAGTTACATACTACAATGAACCTTCAATAAAGCTAATACTTGACTGACACTGTTTCTGCGTTTGCTTGCTCTCCTGGAGTGAGGTAATATTGATATCAAGGAGTGGTAAAGTGACTTGTACAATTTAGTTTTAGCTGAGCATTTTATTCCTTAACCCATTGACAAAGATTATATAGAATTGTTTGATACCACACAATATCTTACGTATGACTTGAAAGTGGTTTTAGTCTTGTCTCCTTATTAAATAGACATGTTTTCTCTTGCTCAAGTGGTCAGAAGTTTGTTAGATATAACTTACGAGCTAGCCAGTTTAAGTGAAGACCTCAGCAGTCAGGTATGGGTATATAAACATTTGTACTTTTGCTCATTAATTTGTGTAGGCTTATTTTCCTCTGCTTCCTTTGTTCACTTATTCTCTACTTAACATTTGCTGAATCTTCTTTGTATCATAAATATTTTTAACGTAATTATTGGAAATCATTGCAAATGAATAGCACAAAAGAAAAACAAATGTATGGATACAGAGTGAGCTAGTACATGTTTGTGCAAGTCTATATTATGTAGTTCAAGATTATCCCAATTTGTCTTATGATAATGCACCAATTTCCATGTTTTTAAATGTTATTATATGTTATTATAAGTATGCCTCGGATTTGTGCATTTCTAACTGTAGTTTAAGGGTATACAGAATTACATACTACATACCTTACTATTAAAATGATTTATTACCTGAAGTTGATTTATGTTCTTTGCTGAGCTAGATTCTTAAAAAGGTTTATTTGTTCTTGTTTTCTTCAGTTACCAAAGAAAACTCAAAACAGAATTGGAGGCTTTGGCAGTTAATATAACCTAAACTTAAGCATTTCAATGACATGGGACATTGCCATAGAATAATGCACAGAATCTACAATTTGTCAGTGTAACAAATCCCTAGGACATAAAGACTTGTCTGCAGAGTTCTTTAAATATGGTGGGGAAATATATTGTGGTTATAGAGAACCTTCACTGCAGTATGGAAGCAATGTGATATACCAGCAGACAGGAGCAAGGCAATTGTTTGTGCCATTTAAAAGTAGAAAAGTGATCTTTGGGAGTGTGACAACCATAGAGGCATATCCCTGCCACCTCACTTTGATAAGATATATGAAAGAAAACTAGAATGAAAAGTAAGGGTCTGTACTGATAAGAAACTGGGAGAGTGAAATATGGTCTTAGACCACAGAGAAATATCGTCATGAAAGAATAACGAGGACAAGTATTCAGTTTACCTAGATCTGGAAAAAGCGTTTGACAGAACCCCTAGTCTTAGGTTGTGTGTGGCAAGCAATAAAGAAGACAGAGTATAGCATACCTCCCAAGCTTTATCAAGCATTAAAAATATGTATACAGTTTGTTTGAGTACAGTGAGGCCCCAGCTAGAGAAAGGGCACTAGTTTGAAATAATCACTGGATTACAGCAGGGTAGCATATTCTCCCATTCTTGTTTATCTTGCAGATGGCTCAAGAATCGAAAGAAGTGGAAATGTACATTCCGCACAACTGTAAGATTGTAGATCTGAGATACTTGCATATGTGGATGACATTAATATTGTTACATCTACTGAGGAAGAGTTATAGATAGGTATATAGCGCAAAGTGTTTGAGGAATTTGGTCTAAAGCCAGTAATAATAATGTTGTCACATACACCAAAACAAGCAAAGGTAGTGACAAATGGCACACTATTAAAGCAGACAGATAGTTTCAAATATATAGAAGTACCCTTTAATCAAGGGGCAGATAAAGATCATACAATAAATTAAAGGATAAGTCAATTAAGCAGAAACGTAGGCATGATTTGCCCACTGCCGAGGAACAACCACATACATTTAGAGATGCCATATACACCATGTTACCCCAACCTCTGTTGGTGATTGGAAATGGGGTATGAACCTTAAATGCTAAAATGAAGAGTAAAATCCAAGCAGCTGAGATGAGAGTCCTTCGCCTTATCAAGGATGCCACACTCAGACACAGAATGGGAAATGATAATATTAGATCAGACTTGGTGTGAAGGCTGTACAGAAGGCCATTGATGAAGAACGGTTGATATGGTATGGACACCTGAGACGAATAGAAGAGAAGAGGATGCCTCTAAAGTGGTTCCTCTGGAAGCAAAAAGAAAGGAGACAAAATGCCCTATAAAATGATGGATAGAAAACATAGAAGTAAGATAAATAGAGGGTCTGTGAAAACAGGAAAAGATGGACAGCTTTCTATATAAACAGGGCCTAGACCTACTTGGTGTCGGATATTGATGATAAAACATTACCATAGAATAATGTACAGAATTGTTAAGCTTAGTTTGTAATAGTATTTACAATTCATTTGATTACTAGTTTCTTTACTTACCTACTTTAAATATGCTCCCCATATAGTGGTAGACTAGTGAGTGTGAAATGAATGATAGGGCAACTACATGTGTTACTCAGCTGTTTGTTTTAAAATGGTATATGGTATATGTTTAGATTCTCTGTTAACAACTCTTGTTTCTAATTGTTATTTTATACCGGGGCTCAAACTGTACTGGGCTATAGAATATGATGGAACTCACTGTTATAGAAATACTTTGTGCTTTATTGTGTCAGATTGAAAGATTTTGCGTTACGCTGTTTTTTGATTTTATATCTGGATTTAGATTTATATGTTGTAGTTGTAAAATACTATGTTATACATTTTGCTTTTACATGTTTTTGCTTATAATATGATGTTTCTGTAAAAGGGTTTTGAACTCTATTCAGTTGTTCCACGTAGTAAATAAGTGTAGTATATTATACTTGATATCAGATAGAGAGATATTTTTCGATATTTTATTTTATAGAGTTCTCACACTTCCTTTACTAATAAAAGATTGTTTTAAATGTTGATGATTTTTTTCCTATTAAGTGAGAATTATTTGTTCTCCCTTGTGAAATGCAATTTGTTGACGTCACGTAGGTATCTGTGGACGTGTATCTTTAAGTATATCATTCCTTGGAGAATGAAACCTTCAACAGAAGCAACACCTGTGAAGTTTAAAACATTGATTGGATTCTTAATTTTAAAGTAACTGGGTTACGGAGTATCTTTTGGTAAGGCTGTGTGGAATTGTTATGTCACCGTTATAAGTTAGGTAGTATATATATAATTATATGATAATTAGCTCCTGTGCTTGTTATTATAGAGTCCAACATCTGCTGCCGCTGGAAATGCTTTCATATCTTCAGAACATTTCCATCACATAACACTATAAATTCCTCCACACATTAATATATATTCCTAGTCTTTTATTGACATGGTAAGTATCTTATAAAACCACTTAAATCTAATTATTACATACTTGCTAACTTATTTTTATTACCATCTACTAATTATTCTAGCTTTGGCTTCTTATTTGCTTCTGCCTTCAGCGAAGTTCTGATAAGGACTATTTCTGTGGTGGGAGTGTTTGGATGCAATCCTAGGTCTCCTTGATAGAGAGACTGGTGTTGATTTCTGTGCTAGATGGCTGAGTGTGTTGTCAGTTAGGTAGAAATAGGAGTCATTCTTTTCGTCTTTCTTTTATTTGAGTGTGTGATATTTATTTAATTCAGTACTATTTCAATTTGTTATATGGTCTCCTTCTCTGACATGATTGATTGTTGCAGATATAACGGCATTACCGAGTCTTGTATGTCCCTTATGCTCATAAATTCTAAATTTTATTGGTGTTTTTTCTTTTTTTGCAATGTATTTAGAATCCACATTTACAGATGATACTGTAAATGGTATTTTTGCTAAGCATTGGATCTTTAAGTGGTTTACATACTAAAGGAATTTAGCACCAACCAATACACAGGCTCTCCTCCTTTTAATTAAGGAGTCATGTCGCAGCACATCACATTTGTCAGTATTGTGGCACCATCCCTAATTTCGATCCACTGACCACGGAAAGGTGACTAGTTAGCAGCAGCCACTTTTATTGTATACCTTATTATTAAGTTGTTATTACGTATCTCTGTTATATTTATTTGTTCGCTTATATTTTAATACCAAATACCCAATGTAAAGAAAAATATTTTAATATTATGACTTTTACAAATATTACACCCTTGAATAGCTTGGTACCAGTATTGGCACAATCTCTTCTAGCTCCCATAAGGTTTTTCTAGTAATAATTCCTAATTCAATTCAATTTAAGTGAGGTCCGTTCTTTCCACTTTCTAAGTAACAAGGAAATTTATGATTCCAAAATTCCTGCCTTTTCTAATTCACCTGCTGTGTTATACATTAGATACCATATATTAAATTATACATTAATTATTATCTATTATACATTAAACATTATTAATTCAAGTGAATTATTGTCAATAGTCGATTTATGCAGACAAATATGAAAGAGAACCACACATTCGGTCGCTATAGCATTCACAGAATTCAAATATAGCTACTGTTTGTTTAGTCTCTGCTTGGAAATTTTCTCTTGATTTTGTAAGACCAGAACAAGTATGTTATTATGATTGAAAGGTTTGATATTAAATAATAGAGAAATTTGGAGAGCTTCTTTACGAAAGTTTTACTTGGACACGCGTTCGAGATTCGAAACGATTATATCGATGGGCAATTGTTCAAGTAAGGTGGCGAACCTTGTTGCCGTAAGACATGTTGATACCCAGGTTATGGAACCTGTTAGGGCTAGCGGCGAAAGCAAACGTTTACGCGCAGTCACGCAAGGAGAACGCCTCACTCAATATTTTCGCCATGGCATAGTAACTCAACTGAGAATGGTGTGTTCTCTGATTGGCTGATAAATAAAGTCTTTTATTCCACCGTGCAAGCTGATTTGCCTGAAAAGTTAAGCGCTTCAGTGGGATGGGGTCCGCTCGTGTCGGCGAGGTCTTAGTCAAAGCAAGCGGTGAGATTGCTTGGTTCACTTAGGAATTTAAAACACTGTACGATAGTCTATTAAGACTTTGAAGGATGCCGCATGTTGGTGGCGGCGGCGGCGGCGACGATTTAGCTTCTTCTGATGAGATAAAAGTGTTTAAGGATGAGGGAGAGGAAGAAAACCGCTCCTCAGAAAACTTGACTGATTTGAAGTCGAGTTTAGTCACCGAGGGGGAAGAGGTAGGCCTTACGTATTCTATGAGGTGCTGACGCTTAGTAAGAGCCGAAGTTCATATTATAAATTCATTAAGGTTACGTTAACGTTGTTATATAGTAGCTTGTTTCGTAATGTGTGAGTGTGTGTGTGGCCTTGATGGCGATTTCTGTTTCATATAGGATATGGTGTTCCCCTTCTTCTGCAGGAAAAAAATGGCCAACTACTGGTGTCTCATAGTTTCCCAAGCCCCAAAATCGGTCACTCATCCCGTCTTCAGGAATCTCTCACCCCTGCAGCGATTTCTGGTAAGTGTCCCTTCTTTTGCTTTTGATTCATTTTTCTTTTCAAGAAACCTCATTAAGGCTCCTTCCCTGAAAGTTTACAAACCTACTGCAATTCAAACCACAATGAATGGAAATATGCTGCGATATATCTAAAAATATAAACATCGATTTTAATTGAAACATTATTGTCAGAACTGCTACAATACTAGTTTTTTTATCTTTGTTTTTGAACTAGTAATTTTATTGTAATCAGAATGGTTGCAATCTAGTGAATGTCGAAAGATAAAATTTGATAGAACTACATTTTAACACGTTGTGTTTAAGATCTGTAGATTGTAATAATATTTGATTTTAAAAAGGGTGGGCTGGAAATATATTCTGATCTTATTAACATTAGCGGAAATGTTTAGCAAAACTAATAAAAATATATAGTTTATGTTACCTCATTGAACAGTCTTCCGTTATCTTTGGTGCACGGTTAGCAGAAGTTGAGGGAAAGATGGAAGTGCCATGTTTGTGCATATGTTTGTTGCTTTTTTCGAAGACTAACAACAAAAGCGTATTAGAAAACGTTCGTGAGTTTATTAGTGTGCTTGCAGAGAATGTTTTACACAACACCCACATATGTGAAAGGTTTATTACTGTTCATAAACTGATTATAATCCAACGATTTAATGTGCGTGAAATTTTAAACCATAAATGTTCGACGCTAATTTCAAAACATGCCATCTTTGCGAGAACAAATGTGATTATTTTTTGGTTGGCTGTTTCTCAACATAATAGCAGTTGGTCTGATAAAAGTATTCGTTTTTCACTTGTATGCATTGTTTTAGAAGTGTCTCTATTTTGGTAGCCACGGCTGGATTAAGCCTATTGGAGACCCAGAGTCTAATGCATTTTTAGGGACCCATTGATGGAATCGTATGTATTTTTCAAAACTCTCCAAGTTTAGTGACCCTCAAGAGCCTTTAGACACTGGGGCTGCAGCTCCATCACGACATGTGTTAATACGGTACTGTTGGTACCATGTGTGTTTTTCTGTTTTTCAATTATTTTTATAGTGCGTTCTAACTTGTGGTGGTAATATTTAAAGAAAGTCTCAGATGCACATTTATTCTACAAGCTGAGACGTAATGAGTTGCATTTACTTTTCGCTTTGTGGGGGTAGTTATATTGTTCTCTTTATGTGTAGATCTGACGTTATATTTCACTCTACGTGTCACATCCTATTATGATAACATAAATATATATATATCATAATCATTGTAGATCTTTAGATTTTCATTATTCTACAAATAGAAGTATCTGTAAAATAATTATAAGTTTATTTATGTTCGATACCTACGATAAAGCATCATACACTCAACACGTACTGGGAGTGGGAGATCTCAGACACTAGTGAGTGTATCTCTGTTACACTGGTTCCAATATGGTTTGGTTCAAGAAGCCAGATAGATTAAGAATTATTATAAGCATGGTGTAACAATCATATAACCCCATTCTTAGCTTGGGATGTTTTCAAATGTTAGGGAGCAGTTCAAGAATATTCTTATTTTATGAGTAGAACATTTTATTGTTTTTTGTAATTAATATTTATTACTTCATCATCAATAACATGTAATTTGTACTTTTTATTTCTATTCCCTTTTTAATACTTTACTATACAGAGTTGAACTTCAATCGTCATTTCGAACATCTCGCAGTTTTGATCCGAGTGTGAGAATGTAGGTCTTTGCCAGACAAAGTGTGTATTACTATTAGGCCTAAACTGGTAGCACTGCAGATTTGTTGTATGGCTTTTTATATCTCGGCAGGCGAACTCCACTTGTACGAAAGCTTCAGTAGACACCAGATATATCATATATGGCCCCATGCACACAATTCGACCTTGGAATGAGGCCACCGGTATCTTGTGGTGTGTTACATTACGTGTGTACAACTTTACTGGGTAGGAGAAAACATTCCCAGTGCTCCTCTTGCTCCCACACTCTTGTCTGTGACCAAAGTCCGAGGTGACTGGGCACTTTCATCTCTGTCTTTTGCATGCAGATTTAATATGTTATTTTATACACAGTCAAACTTAAGTGCACGAGTTTCATGTAACATAACATTACTGATAACAAAAGTAGATGGCTGAACAACTTTTAAAAGTATGGTTTGGAAATATATAGTTATTTATTCCCCACAACTCTTTCACTCTTACAGAATAACACGTTATAATTTTGTGTTCATTTGCCAAAAAAGGAAATATTTTACGAAGCAAAACACTTGTATTCTCAGTATTATAGTATTAACATGAGTCACTGCGTTCTTAACAATACTGCACCTGCAGTTCAGCTCTAAGGTTATAACGTTTTGTAGTTAAAATTAAGAATATGAACATACACACACATATATATATATATATGTATGAGATATCTTATGCAATATTTTTTTGTATTCAAACAAGTTATTCATAGAAAGCTTATGCTCCGATCAGTTTATTAAATGCAGTTTATTAACGGTGTTACGTTGGCAGCCACATAATATTTTCAAACAAGTCTTGCAGTCAAAGGCCACAGAGACACGTGTCTGTCCAAAACACGTGGTTGTGTGTTCATGTTCTAAATTTTAAATACAAAACGTTATAATCTTAGACCTGGGCTACAGGTGCAGTATTGTTGATAATGCAGTAGTTCATGTTAATACTATAATATATATTCAGTCTTTAGGTAGTGTATCAGCCTTGACGAACATTGTTCAATTTAAAGTTATTTACGAGACACAATTTTCAATAAACATAATGCACATGAACATAGGTCAAAAATTAAAAAAATCAATGTTAATGACTCAGTATTATAAATGTGAAAAATTAAAAAAATCAATGTTAATGACTCAGTATTATAAATGTGAACCATGATGTCAAGGTTTATTCTTGCCTGTAGATATATTTGACAAAAACGAGGTTATTCTCTTTCAGTGATGGCACTGATTGAATAATTAGAGTAAGCTGCCACGATGGTTTAGTTATTTTAGAGTGACTTTCTGCCTCTAAAGTTTGGCGGCAAATAGCACTTCAACGACGTCGCGTAAGTTTGAAACTAGGCAGGACTGTCAGAAGGGGTAGTGCGTTGAGTATGGTCGCACTACCTTCTTTTTCAAAGGAGGCTCCCGCGGTTTTAAACATTTAATGAATAGATGAAAAACTATCCAACTCTAACAAAAATTACTCAGTCAACAGCAAAATTCGAATATTATTGATGAATGCTCCTCCACAGAAAAATTCGATGTGAAAAATGAGCTAAAATATATTAATAATAGTCAGGGCTGGCTCCTCTAATCATACTTAAGGGCTCCTTTTATTACTGACAGGGCCCTTATATATCATCAGAGTGGGCCCTGACTATCACCAGAAAGGCCTCTAATTATCTTGAGAAGGGTTCCTGTACACTAAATGGCAGAATATATAAATTCTCCTTTAAAATTCAAAAGATAATAGCAAACGTTTTATAGGCATAAAATCTATAATACCAGTGCCGTAGTTACAATAAGGCATGTGCCTCGTCGTTTTTTGTTTTGTTTTTGTAAGGGCCCTTTGTATCCCCTGATATTAAATCTACAAATGAGCCCCAGATAGTAAAGCAATACGATTAGTTAGTTAAATTTCGCTCCAAAATAATAATATTAAATAAGTATGTAAACATAATATCAAGGGGCCGTGGTGTCAATTACATTAGTTAATTACTTTCTAGTAATATCAGAAAATACATTTTACATTTAATCGTTTTGTCCCGAACTGTAGTTCTGTAATTACGTTACGTCATGTTACTTTAAAAAGTATTACGAATACTATATAATCCGATTTCACTGAGCACCATTTTCGCTTTATATTTTTCTTTTTAATGACCTTGGTATGCATACTTGTTATTTATATGGAAATTATGGGGCCACAGAATTAGAGTAGATAATGTCCCTTCCCTTCGAGAAAGCCGCATCCCCAATTCAAAACCCTTCTTATGGGCTAGCTAGATCTTGCCCCTTTAATTGTAGCGAGATAATACAATCATGTTCACTTCTAGATATATATGTCGGAATAGGGATTGGTCTGTATCAGTTGATTATATTCATACTAAACATGACCATTTTATAGGTATAATGAGGTTTACTTCAATTTGGACAAGAACTTATGGTGACGTTTCATGTCCGTCATAATTACTTAAATGTTTCATTTAATCATGCCTATGTTGCGATGTTTAAGAAACAGAATATATTTTTGAAAATTCAGTATAGTGAAATAATACGTTATCTTATTTTTTTTACCATTAAGGAACGATTTGTTTCATCCATATCATTAGTGTTGTGTGTACTATAAGTGTAAATATGTGTATTAGTCTCCGTATGATAGTAATATATTTAGAAAGTCGTATAAAAGCAATGAACTGAAACCTGTCTTTTTATGCGATGCCGAGGCATTGTTAAAAAAATTATTAAAAACTGTTAAAAGCAGACACTTAATCTTTCTACTTACCCTACCTACATTAAGGACGTTCAAAGTATTTCAAAATTCATTCAACAGTGAAAAATATTTATTAAGGTATTAAATTTGAATTTGTACAGGTCTGTTCAATACATTCTGAATATGTAGTGTTATAACAACCACGCGTTGAAGTTGATGGTTGTATAGTTTCGTTTACGGATGCTAACGTTCCAGAATATACCGCAATCAATCCACTGTGAAACTTAGCTCTGTTTATGCATTTCATCTAGTTGTATCATGACAGTGCAATGTTTCAACATTAAAAAGAGCATTGGTTTGTTTAGCCGAATTACTTAAATATTATTCATATGTTAGCACGTTTCTTGTTCAGATGAACTACAAATAAATATAAGCTCAAAGATAAATTTATGTAT
Source organism: Limulus polyphemus (assembly GCF_000517525.1). Lineage (NCBI taxonomy): Eukaryota > Metazoa > Arthropoda > Merostomata > Xiphosura > Limulidae > Limulus > Limulus polyphemus. Next base: position 17,791 of record NW_013666344.1, on the reverse strand, counting down.
TTATTCACACAAGTAGTTTTATTATGTAGTGTTTTTCACCGATAGTTTTATTACGTAATTATTCCTTTCACTTATTGCTAAGGCCAGGTGGTTAGGGAGCTCAATCTGAGGGTCGCGGGTTCGAATCTCCGTCACACCAAACATGCTCGCCCTTTCAACCGTGGGGGCGTTATAATGTGGCGGTCAATCCCACTATTCGTTGGTAAAAGAGTAGCCCAAGAGTTGGCGGTGGGTGGTGATGATTAGCTGCCTTCCCTCTCAACAGGGTCTTCTTTCCACGTTGATTTCTCCAAGCCCGATCCCTTGGATGTGGTTTCGCTAGATAGTAAATAGAGACAGTGGGAATCTCGATAATCCATTCATGCTCGTCACTAATTAGATGACGAGGAATTTGGCTACCTTAGTTACTCCTGCTAAATTAGGGACGGCTAGCGCAGATAGCCCTCGTGTAGCTTTGCGCGAAATTCAAAACAAACAAACTTATTGCTAGATAAATCATACGTGGTTCCATGCTTTGTTATTAATGTTGTGTTAGACTGGTTATTTCAGTATATAACTATTTTAGACAAACATTTAATGTAGTTGTTTTATTAAAAACTATTTATAAAGAAGACGTTGACTGAATAGTTCACAAAAATGTTACGAATCGCTATGACAATGAGCAAGTTCACAAATTTACGCTAAAGATGCCAAACACTTTGCTTTGTAATTTTTTTCCGGGTTGCAATTCGTATGATCTTTCAGCAAGCGCCGTGAGATAGTAAACGGTAGTGCTTTTTGTGAAACAGTATACACTTATTTGTCATAAGTATTTCTTCTAGTCATCTTTGCTTATTAATATCTACAATATAATGGATTTGAAACCAATATTATGACAGACCAGTGTAACATCATTCCCACATATTACAGGTTTTATCTAGTACATTACGAAGTTTATTTTTCTTACACTGTTTTCTGTATATGACTGTCCCCATCAGTGCAATATTTGTAAGTAGTCGTATAGTAAGTTCTTAGCTAATGAAAATGGTTCTTTTACTTTCATCCAGTTGTTCTATATTATGTGTATGGAATTTACTTAATTATGCTTTAATACGTCTACTAAATGTTTTGTGTACAACACTCTTTACTTAATTATGCTTTAATACGTCTACTAAATGTTTTGTATACAACATTCTTTACTTAATTATGCATTAATACGTCTACTAAATGTTTTGTGTACAACATTCTTTACTTAATTATGCTTTAACACGTCTACTGAATGTTTTGTGTATAACATTCTTTATATATATATGTATCAACTGTCTTAAAATTTCCACATTGTTTTGTTTTATTCGTTCATAGTGGAACGATAGTAGGCCGAACAAACGGATGATTCTGATGTAAAAGTAAAATAAATAATAAACCACATAAACGGATGATTCTGGTATAAAAAAGAACAATAATAGGCCTGGAAAACGGATGATTCTGAGGTAAAAATAACAATAACAAACCGGATTATCGTAGACGGGTGATTTTGATATAAAAAAAACAATAATAGGCCGAGAAAACGGATCATTCTGATATGCTACGAACGATAATAAACCGGACTAACGGGTGATTTTAATATAATAAGAACAATAATAGGCCGGAAAAACGGATGGTTCTATTACAGTCTGATGCCCCCAATGACACAGCAGTATGTCTGCGGAATTACAACTCTAGAATCCGGGTTTCGATACCCGTGGTGGGTAGAGCACAGATAGTCCATTGTGTAGCTTTGTGCTTAATTACAAACAAACAATACAGTCTGATAAAGATAATTCCAATGTGCAAGTTCTCTTTAATAATAATATTTCATATGTTTCTTTTAGTGTCACAACATGATGTAAAATGAAAGTTTTTAATTCTATTACTTTATATTTCACATGTAATTTATTTGATCTTTGTTACATTTATGGATAGTTCGTGTTGATTCAGTGATTTAAAGGTATTTTCGGATTTTGTATAAGTGATTTTTTTCTTGTGTTGATTAACAGGTGTACAAGTTTAATCTGCATCAATTAAAATATTTAAAAAGTTTTGTCTCTGGCGAGGAGATACACTGAAATTTACCAGCGATATAGTAGTGCTCCATTAATTGCATAACGATTAACATTTTTGAGGTGTGTTTTCTTCCCCATCTAATTAAATAGAAAAGCTTAATTTAATCATTTAAGGGTTAAAATAACTTTATTTATATCAGACATCTCAAGTTCAGGTTATTATATCAATCGTCTGAACGAGAATACTTCACGAGTGCAGCTTTCAGGTTCCGAGAACCGAAATGACGCTGACAAGATGGCTATCTGACTTTCCGGTTTGAACTGTCCCTTGACCTTTGATCATTAGTGGAAATAGGTCACTAAGAAAGTCAATGCACTTAGGATGAAAGCCATGTCTTGTTGAACAGAAGTCGATTGATACACTATACTGACTATAGTTACTCTGTATGTAACAGATATTCCAGTCTGTACTTATGTGCTAAAAGATATCAAACCCTGAAGTACCTCGTGTATACATAAATATTAACAGAAGTGCTTGCAGCGTTAGCGAATATAATTTGTTTGGAAGGTATAGTGCAAATCACGAGGTAATATGATGTATATTGTGGCATGAAGGCTGTATATATAACTTAAAAACAACATTGTTTTTAGTGTAATGAACCTGTTTCTAATATGATAAAAACAGTTTTTAGGGTAATGAACTTGTTTCTAATATGATAAAAAAACACTGTTTTTAATGTAACGAACCTGTTTCTAATATGATAAAAACATTGTTTTTAGTGTAATGAACCTGTTTCTAATATGATGAAAAACAGTTTTTAGGGTAATGAACTTGTTTCTAATATGATAAAAAACAGTTTTTAGGGTAATGAACTTGTTTCTAATATGATAAAAAACACTGTTTTTAATGTAACGAACCTGTTTCTAATATGATAAAAAAACACTGTTTTTAGTGTAATGAACCTGTTTCTAATACGTATAAGAGTTCTATTTGTTTCTGTTAAGACTTTGGAAATTTTATTTTAATTAATACCAAGAAATTTTACTTCCACGGTTTAAGAGCCATTTGGTGGCTAATGATAATTTCATGACAGGTATCATTAAGTTTTGTGGCATACTCTTTTTTTCTTTCTCAGAATTTCACTTTTTTTTACAGTCCCACAAATTTCAACTTACATGAATAGTGTTCTTTTCCCAAGTAATAAAATATTAATTTACAAGAGGAAGAACATAAAAAGATAATACATACATACGTAATAAAAATGTGAATATTCCCCATTCTAAAACTTCTCATTTGCAACTAATACATACATACGTAATAAAAATGTGAATATTCCCCATTCTAAAACTTCTCATTTGCAACTAGTCAAATAGCGTTTTCTGACATATGAAGTTGTAATATTTTGTTTTATAAAATATTGTTCACTATATAATACAAAAAATAATAACATCCCATCATATCATAGATCATTTATCTCCATTATGTGGTTTTTCTACGAAGAATATATTACGTCGCGCCATCGTAGTGTATAATATCACTGGAAAAATCTCAAACCCCTTTTAGCATATGTGCGTGCCAACAGAGACGCGACCAACAACGACTGCCTTCCCATATTTATACGTACAGCATACACAAACTTCTTATTAAAATTATTTGATTTTTATTATGAAAATAGTCATAAAAATAAAAATTTAGAGTATGTACTTGAGTTACTTTAAAACATCGAGGTAACAAAACTCAGGAATGCCACATCAAAACTTCAAAAATTTATAGCAACTGTTAGCTCTCTCAATGTAGCACTAACAAATCATTATAGAAGTTCCCAAGAAGTTCCAAAACTTCCCAGGTCATTATATAAACTTTAGGGATATTATGATTATAGTAGACTTAGATTTAGTATTTTAGAACTTGAGTTGAAACATATTGATTTGAGTACTAAAGTAACTGTGGAAGACTAGATGTTTTATATTTCTTATAGAAAAGTCTTTAAATTAAGCCAGTAAACAATGGTGCGGTTAGAATTATCATTAGTGTTGTTTTAATGTGCTATCACACTTATGAGCGAAAGACATGGATATAGCAGATACAGTGTAGTTGACATTTGTAAAATATTCTCCTTTCGTTTCACTCATGCGTTCTTAAAATCTGTGAAAAAAAACAACAACACAGTAAACGGAACAAACTGTCACAAGTCTCATATCCGTTTTTTTCACTAATTGCTACACACAATGTTGTGTTCTTTTATTATTCTTAAAATCTGATTCACACACCAACAGTTGATGTTCATGAAAAATTGATGATATTTGTATATATATATATAGTGCCTGAGCCATTAGCATGTCTGTCATATCTCATCCTATCTGGTGAACCTTGATATTCGGCAAAAGTACTCGGCGGCACTGTATATAGCAGATGTAGCGGTTTACATATTGTAACATATTATTCTTTGCTTTCACTCTTGGACTCTTAGAATTATTATCCATTAAGAGATTTTGTGTTTATTTATAAATATCATAATATATTCGGATACTTTATATTAAACTAGCTGAGTTACCCGGCGTTGCACGGTAAAAAATGTATAGATCAGTATTTTTTTCAGCAAATTATTTACTAAGTAGACAAAAGCTGTGATGCAAGAAATAAAAAAGCATTTAATCAAACAAAGCTTTATTTGAAATTAGATCGTGTTTGAGCTTGTCTTGTTCTTTGAGCCTGAAGTCGTACATCGTGTTGCTCCTCTGTTTCTTGCTCTCTGTAAGTTATTTGTCTTAATTTTTGTGCTTGAAGTTTGACGTTGGTTTGACGTTGTTCAGAAGTTTCTTGTTGTCTATATCCAGCTTGCCTTGATGATTCTGACAGTTTCTTGCTGTCTTTAAGTATCCTGCCTTTCAGCTTGAGCTCGAAATCTACCTTTACGTTGTTCCAAAGGTTCTTCCTGTATTTGAGCAGCCTGTCTTGCAGCCTGTGCTTGAAGTTTGACGTTGGTTTGACGTTGTTCAGAAGTTTCTTGTTGTCTATATCCAGCTTGCCTTGATGAT
>NW_013666344.1:0-12352 GCF_000517525.1 Limulus polyphemus | reverse complement strand
TGAAATGTATAGATCAGTATTTTTTTTAGCAAATTATTCACTAAGTAGACAAAAGCTGTGATGCAAGAAACAAAAAAGCATTTAATCAAACAAAGCTTTATTTGAAATTAGATCGTGTTTGAGCTTGTCTTGTTCTTTGAGCCTGAACTCGTACATCGTGTTGCTCCTCTGTTTCTTGCTCTCTGTAAGTTATTTGTCTTAATTTTTATGCTTGAAGTCTGGTTTGACATTGATCAGAATTTATTGTTGTCTATATCTAGCTTGCCTTGATGATTCTGACTGAACTCTGGATTTGTGGTGTTCAACAGTTTCTTGTTGTCTTTGAGTAGCCTGCTATTCAGCTTGAGCTCGAAGTCTAACTTTACGTTGTTCCAAAGTCTCTTCCTGTATTTGAGCAGCCTGTCTTGCAGCTTGTGCTTGAAGTCTTTGATTGCGTTCTTCTTCTGTTTCAGCTACTCCTTGTGCTTGCATTCTTTTAGCGGCAGAAGACTTTCCATATAAAGGGCGTTATATGGGTGGCATAATCACCTGTATCACTAAACAATAATTTGTTACAAAAAATGTATTACAAAACAATGGCGCAATAATAATTAATTGTCAATTTCGTCATTAAATACAACACCAAATACAAAATAAATAGCAACATTAAAATTCTTGTAAAACACTGGTTCTTATGAAGTTATTTTAAAATTTGTAAGCTCAACCGTTTGGTTCCCTATAGCGAACAAAATAAACAAACTTCCTCTTTTATATATATAGAAGAAGAGTCATATATATATTTACATCTTAAAACTTTTTAATTAAACGTAACGTATAATACAATATTTTTTTTACTGTTTGTTGAATAATGTAACATTTTATGAAGGTGTGAATTATTTTTGCTTTTGGTATAATATATTTCCTTATTAATTATTCTAATGACACACTTTACTAGCTAATCTCTGCTGATTCCTTTAGTTTTATCAGTAAACTTATGTGTATTTCCTTGTGTAGGAAAAGGCTGTGAACCGTTTTCTTCTATTGGCTATGTCGTCTCTCCTTACCCACACCCTAATGGTACCTTCGGGCCAGCGTCAATGGTATGTGATTATTCCTTGTTATTGTCTTATATTTGATATAAACACAAACAATATGCAATTCAAGGCTCAAAATGATTCATTCCTGATCTAACGTGGAGTAATATGTTCTCACAAACTGGAGAAGTATCACTGTACCTAGTGCGCTTGTTCTTCAGGTCGAAACTGACTGTACTCCAAACCATTTGACTTTTACTATGAATTAAATATTTCAGACGGCTTGTATCGGAAAGTGAGAAAACATTTTGGACGATTCGTTCATTTTCTTTTCACACATTTACATATTTAAAATTGATTATGGTTTTGGGAGAAATTTACTACAATTGGTTTGAATCTAAGGGCCCATCATAATTTTTTTTTTGCTTTCTTGTTCACATACGATATAGAAGCCAGAACAAGGCTGCTTCGAAAATACATTGCTGAGTTGATTTTCACAAAAAGTATTTTTAAGCAGATGATTGTTAATATACGATGTTTACGTGAATATTATTTCTGTTAATTTATGTTAAAAATAATTAAATGTATGAATTTTTTCTCAGAAACTTTTTACCCTTTTGTTTGGACTTCATGTTTTTTTAAGTAACTATGTGGAAGTTTTCGTTTGATGAAAGCCATTCATTTGTAACTATGTGTTAGTTTAAAGTCGTCATGATTGTGGACTGTTGATTTTTTGAATCACTTCTTTCCTACTTATAATGTGCATTTAATTCTGATTATTAGTGTGTAATCTAACTATAGGATATAAAATATTTGATAATGCAAAGCTATATGATACCAGGGCTATCTGCGGGTATCTATTGAAACAAATATTTAACGTTTTAAGGCCGTCAGACTGGCTTTTTAGTAATCGGGATAGGAGTTGGGGGGGGGGGGGGTGGAGATAGTATAGTTACATAATAGGCTATCTGTGCTCTGTCAACCGTGAGAAATCGAGCGCTATAGGTCTGGAAACAAACCCATCAGGAGACTAATATTATATATATATGCCAATGGGCAGTTAATAACTATTTGGACAATATTATGTCCAATATTACAAATTTCGTATAAAATGCTAGAAAATACGGAGTATTTTTAAGAACGTTATTTCTTGACACTAAGCCTTTTCCCAGTACTTGTTAATATAATAACTGCTCTGTTATAAGAAATCCTATATTTTTATCTAGGCCCGGCATGGCCAGGTGGTTAGGGCGCTCGACTCGTAATCTGCGGGTCGCGGGTTCGAATTCCCGTCACACCAAACAAGCTCGCCCTTTCAGCCGTGGGGGCGTTATAATGTGACGGTCAATCCCACTATTCGTTGGTAAAAGAGTAGCCCAAGAGTTGGCGGTGGGTGGTGATGAGGACCTTCCCTCTAGTCTTACACTGCTAAATTAGGGACGGCTAGCGCAGCTAGCCCTGGTGTAGCTTTGCGCGAAATTCAAACCAAATCAATTTTTATCATTTTATATTTATAAGAATCTAAGTCACATTATTATAATTTACAAATACGTCATATTTTAGGGTTCTTTCTTCTCACTAGAGTTTCAGTTTGAGAATACTCGTGACGAACATTTTCATAAGTTCCTTTATGTAATTGTTTTAGTGCAAGGTCTACAGTATGATTGGAAATAACATGGATTTTCATATTTATAACGAGCTAGCGAAAGTATTCTGCACATTCCCTCGGCTATACTTTCACTATTTTTCCATCTTTTGATCAGTCTGAACAGCAGCAAACTGCTAACATTACTGTAAGATCGATTGTGTTTGAACAGCTAATCTTCTACTATTCATCATACTTTGATTTGCAACAGGATTTCTACCCCTAGTGGCAACCTTTGCCTTTCATTTTTTGTGATATTTATACAAATATTGGATGTTTTAACGATTTTAGATGCTTTTATTAAGATGTTTTTTTCACGTTCGTTTCTTTATTAATAAAAATATGTATAATAAATGCATGTACGTATAGATTAGGAGACGATGAAGTTATAGTCGTTTTTCATGCAAATTTCAACGTATAATTATTTTATTAGTATATCAGAAGTTTTTCTAGTTTACTGTTAGACGATTATTTATAGGAGACTTAAGATTTTCCATTTGATACATTACACGTGGAGATACAAATATAATTAAGTTTAATAATATCTCTCTGTCCTTGAAAAGTAAATAAAAAAAGACACACACAACCTACAAACTGACGAATATAATGTGGTACACTAATCTTGTTGGGAATATAACAAACATGTAAGTCAACATGTGTTAACGATGTGTTGCTCAATTACAAGAAGATTAGATGTGACTGGGATGTAGACGAGGCATAATATTATTACGCATCTTAAAGCGCGAACCCATTATCTGGGTCACGTATGCTGATTCAGAAAGACGCTCATAATGTTATGTTATATAACTGGTCTGTCATAAGTATTGTACAGTTTTTTTTTTACAAGTTTACATTAATTACCTGCTGTAGGAATTAAAGGTGATTCGAGTTCAAGACTCAGTAAAAACAAGCGAAACGAGCACCATTTATAGAAATAACTAGAGAACAATGTTCAAACTTTTAGATGGTTCTGAAAAAAATGTATTGAAAACACTCTGAATCTTCTTCTTTAATCTTTAAGATACCTACTAAAAATATTAATCTAAAATTTTATAAATTCAAAAATTTAGCGCCTTACTCTTCAAAACAGTTCTCATAATGACTTGAAGAATGAAAGAGGCATAGATCAAACTATTTTGTATAGCTTGTACTTTTGTTTGTTTTTAAACGCAAAGCTACGCAATGGGCTATCTGTGCTCTGCCCACAGTGGATACTTAACTAAAATTTCAGTGTTATAAGCCCTCAGATTTACCGCTGAGCTTGTATTATCATGTCAGTTCTGAGAATGTTCGATAACTTTAGATTATGGGACCACATAATTGGAAATGTGTAGTAATAAATATTTATAATTTTATCTATATCGCTAATAATCGAACACAGTAATGTATGCTCAATGATAGCCTTGTAGCTGTTAAAACGAAATTTAAAGAAATTAACTATTTTTTGAACGTTTTAATAAAAAATGCAAATGTTGATATTCTTAATAGAAAATGGTTTTAGTAAGTTAGGGTATCTGTAAAATAACAGATCACGCCTGAGTAATATTGTTAATAATACAGAGGTTGAGTACGTTATATTAAAACTAATTTGGGGCCTCACAACGTCTTTACAATCCATGTCGCCACATCCGGTCATGCTCTATCTGACAATCGTGTATGTTGAGAAATAACTCTGCAGCATTCCTTGAAAAAGACTCTGTCGTCAGATTGTCATGTCCAAAGCACGCCACTTCTCCCTGTGGGTAGTTTGCATATTCCATCTAAGTTCAAGGGCAACGGTTTTCCAGCACCCAATTCAACAGTTAGATCGCACAGAAATCCATAGGCGCTGCGTCTGGTGACCTTACGATATCTCTTCTTATCAAATAACATGAATATTCGTCCTAATCCCTAGCTTGATTGAATTTGTATGTTGTGGAAACAGCTTGTGTACACATGACTTGTTTCGCATTTCCAGATGGAGATCCCACTTGATTATATTGCCTACTTTTGTCTGGAATATGAGAACGATTATTACCACTGACCTCTGTGGTCGGGATTCTCACCTGTTACAAGCGCCGCATTTTGCTTACCAAGGCCAGGGTATGACTTGTTGTATTGTTTATTTGAAGTTAAGGACAAAGCTACACAATGGATTATCTGTGCTCTGCCCACCACGGGTATCGAAACCCGGATTCCAGCGTTGTAAGTTCGCAGACATACCGCTGTGCCACTAGGGGCGACTTGTTGTAGGTAATCCAACTTGATTCATATGCCTTTATTTTTTAATACCATTATCGTTGATGTGATAAAGATTATAATTTAAAAGTATATTGCGGAGTTAGAGTCCCACGATTGGTTAATCCGACACTGAGTATAAGGGATATTCCCTTCTTGGAAGTTATAAAATCACGAGTTGAACACATCTTTATGAATATTTTCGTGGGGAAGGGCTGTTACCTACCCTTTCCAAAGGCGACAAATTTTCTGCAGCACCACTACGTAATATTGAGCTATATCAAAATGTATATTTGATACACGTGTAACACTACGACTTTATATCGACTGTGACTGTCACGTGACTTGCCGGTTTGCATATTCATAATCGTTTTAATATAATGTATTCAACCTTCTGTCCTTGTTGTATAAAGAAAGAACGCTTTTACTGTGTATTATAAAAATCATTAGAAAAAGTCGTGACACGTTTTAGAATATTGGTCTAAAGTTTTTATTATAATAATCGTCGTGAATAGCATAGCTCTCTTTATCTTGTGTTCAGAAACTTAACTTTTATGATAACTGCTCTAAGGTCATATAAAATACTGGTAGATTCTTACTCATCTCCAGAAGAGATTTTGTAAAGTTGTTATTAATGTACCTTTTGTAATGATCGTTGTACAGGAGTTGGTGCAAATTTTGCAACATGACTAATTAGCGGTCATGATAATGGTAAAAGTAAATGTTTTGATATATGTACATGCACGTAGAAACTGCCTTATATTACGATTATTGTCAGAACGTTGGTTATTTTTGTCGATTAATATGGAATTTAGAATTTAATGTTTTCAAAGATTAAGAGAAGGAAAATTAGGAAATGTTTATTGTCTCAATGACTGTAAGATGAGAGGGCAGACCTCTACAATGACAGTGAGATGAGAGAGCAGACCTCTACAATGACTGTAAGATGAGAGGGCAGACCTCTACAATGACTGTAAGATGAGAGGGCAGACCTCTACAATGACTGTAAGATGAGAGGGCAGACCTCTACAATGACTGTAAGATGAGAGGGCAGACCTCTATAGGAGCATTAAAAATTTTAATCTATCTTTTCCCGAGAAGCATTGTATAGTATCCAGTGTGTTCTTAGAGCGAATTATTTCAAATATACTTGGCATCATACTTTTCTCTGATTGAATATTCTCACTCATTCATTGTCATTTTCTAGATAATTTTCTTACTGTTTGGCCAGTATTTGTTTTGTAATAACTACTTTCATATGTAGAAGAGTGAAAGTAAAAAAACGGAAATTGGTGAAGTCTAATAAGATATGCTGTTAATTAAGATATTTGATAGAGTGAAAATTTCTATGGTGGAAGTTTTGACAAAAATTATATTTGTATTTGCATTTTCCGTGGCAAGCATTTTGGTTTAACTTTTTCCGGCCTATGGGGTCTGGGAATAACCAGGGGTGGTCAGAAAAGTTAATTTCTCTTCATCCCGCTCGTGTTGATGAAAGCAATAGCGGAAATAAAAAAAAAATAATAATACCAATCTGTTTTGATATAAATCGTGATCATCAAATAACACCACTTTTTATATAAGCTAACCTCACCTTTAAAGTGCAAATAAGATCACATGAGTAGTTGTTTTTTTCCCCAAGGCAGATAGAACGGGTACATTATACAATGTATAATGATAGCCTTGTCGAAAAAAAATCATAATATCGAGATTATAATTTTTATTACTAGTCACTAAGTGACAAGTCTTAGATAAATTCATCACGTGTGTATGACTACGTAATAGAAAACATTCACTGTTGTTTACAGACTAAATGATAAAAGCTATATATATGTTGTTAAGTATTGCACTTTAACTTTATTTTCTAAAAATGAAGTAATCATGAATATATGTAAGCAACGTGCTGCTATAATACAAACATTGTCTAGCTGTACAAGAATTGTTATAAACAATTTATATAAACACTTTGAAACTCCGAATTCTCTCAAATTCGTTTTCAGAAACATATGAAGAAAGCATTATAGACGGTTTACTGTGTTTAGACAAAAAATATAGCAAAATATTGTTAAAACAATTGTTAGTTAATTTTATAACTCCCCTAACCAGAGTACTTAACTAGGTACTTAAAGATGCGGGATTCGGACCCATGGGAGTGGGAATTTACGGTGTTTAAGTATGGCATCGATCATGGTTCTCTATTCTGATTTTTCAAGACACCGACTGGGAATTCGGGACATTGTCAATTAGAATCGGGACACTGGCCCCGTGTGCCAGTGCTTAGCGACGCTTCTGCCCCTAACTGAAAACATTTTGAATGAATACAGATAATTAACGTATTTTACATGCTAGTACAATCGTGTCATGGGTGAAATATTTTATAGAATATATATATTGTTCTCACGGTGAATACCGGACTACTTAACAGTACAACGCTGCGACTGTTAGACGTAAATCTGGAAGACTGTCTGTTTTTCAGAGGAAGGATATCCCAGTAACGGTCAGAGGAAGGACGTCCCAGTAATGGTCAGAGGAAGGACGTCCCAGTAATGGTCAGAGGAAGGATATCACACTAATGGTCAGAGGATGGATGTTCCAGTAACGGCTAGAGGAAGGATATTCCCGTAATGGTCAGAGGAAGGACATCCCAGTATCGGCTAGAGGAAGGATATCCCCGTAATGGTTAGAGGAAGGACATCCAAGTAACGGCCCGAGGAAGGATGTTTCAGTAACGGCTAGAGGAAGGATATCCCCGTAATGGTCAGAGGAAGGACGTCCCAGTAACGGCCAGAGGAAGGATGTTCCAGTAACGGCTAGAGGAAGGACATCCCCGTAATGGTCAGAGGAAGGACATCCCAGTAACGGCCAGAGGAAGGATGTTCCAGTAACGGCTAGAAGAAGGATATCCCCGTAATGGCCAGAGGAAGGATGTTCCAGTAACGGCTAGAGGAAGGACATCCCCGTAATGGTCAGAGGAAGGACATCCCAGTAACGGCCAGAGGAAGGATATCCCCGTAATGGTCAGAGGAAGGACATCCCAGTTATGGTCAGAGGAAAGACATCCCAGTAACGGCCAGAGGAAGGACATCCAAGTAACGGCCAGAGGAAGGATATTCCAGTAACGGCTAGAGGAAGGATATCCCCGTAATGGTCAGAGGAAAGACATCCCAGTAACGGCCAGAGGAAGGGTGTCCCAGTAACGGTCAGAAGAAGGATGTCCCAGTAACGGAATCGCTAAATGATGTAGAGCTAAAAAATATAGCATTTCGATAAAAAGGAGGAGCTTTCGACCTTCTCTACGAAAGTGGAAAAACTCGCTCAGTTGATCAGACATAGGCTTTTAAACCACACTCCAAGAAATAACACTCTCGTCCTCAAAATCGAGGCTATAGTTACGAATGGAACCTCCGACTCACAAAACTATTGCAATACAGTTAGGTATATCTCCTTGTGCTTTTGACAATATGATAAACAAAGATTCGAAGCTCCCGATGGCTCAGAAACCAAATGTTAACAAATGTTAGCCACATCTCAAAATCAAAGGCTGTTTTTTAAGACCCCCCCCCCTAACAAAAAGGTGGAATCGCCGGAATACCATTCGCCTGCATATCTTCCAAGTTATCTGGTGCAGTTACATATTGGTCTGCTAAAATATGGCCTTGAAAAACGAAAGTCCGTGTACATTGGGAAATATGTGGAGAATTTGTTATCATATGTAATCTAAGTTTGATCTCGCCGTCTTTCAGAGAAGCTTGTTACAATATAAACTGCTATTTCAGAGAGTAGTACGCCCTCATGGCTATCACACTTGAGATGCTTTTGTTTTGGTAGTCAATGTTTAGATTGTGAACCAGAGATGATCAAGAATGAGCTCATTCCTCTTTGTCGTGCACATTATAGGTGAAAATAAAGAAAGAATTATAACTGAGACCATAAACTAAATGGAAAACAAAACTTCAAAAAATCAAAAAAGACAAATGAAATATTAGGCAAAGATAACTCGTGGCAGCAAGGAACAAGCTTATGAGGGTGTTATTTTTCGTTCCTCATGACTGTAAGATATAACTGCTTTCTTGGTGGATTGTTGTCATAATTAGAATCGACACCAATATTAGACACTATGTCTTTCACTTGATAAGCTTGGGTCTTGATGGGTCTTGCAAGTAGCTAATAAAATAGATAGCTTGATGCTTATCATTTCGTACATTCTTTTTTAAGAAGTGACTCAAACATCCTGTGATATGATTCTCTCAGTGCGTTCGTATTATAATATGTTTCAATGTGGTATTGCTTTTCTGAGTTGTAGAACTTCCTAAGTGTAGTCATGAAGAATACTTTGAATGTGTCCAGATTTGTCCATGCAGTACGTATAATTATAAGAAGCATGGGTGCTGTGACTGGTATTGTCTATACATGTCCTGTTACTCTAAATGGAATGGGCGTTGCGACTGACACTCGAAACGACTGCATATGTGCTTTAGCTAATATAAATGTAAATAGTTTTTTTTTTTTGTCAGTGTTCAGATGATCATATAGTTAGTTCATTCTTTCTATCGGGGAACTTATCAGCCTTTGATAACAGTGTTAAGTTTAGAATACACATCTCTTTCAGCTGTTGCAGCCAACATTTATGAGACTCATATTACTGATTTCAATAGAATCTAACAGCTCGATATGTACACAATAATAACTGTAAGTTTCTGTGTTCGTTCTACGTCATGCTTTTAATTTTTCTACCACACAACATCCGTGTCTTTTGTCTAACTTTATGGTCAAGATCTTATTTGTGTTATTTAAGTTTAGTATTGCACTTTTCTGGTTCCTTTATAAATTCAGAGGCACGCCTTTCAAACTTCTCTCTCTCTCTAAATTATCGTAACGCTCCTAATTGTGTTTTTCAATTCTCCTCTCATGTTTTTTCAATGCCTTTCCAAGATCCTGATAAAGTTTTTGGTTTTGTTTTTCAATTATCCTTGCATACTCTCTCGTTCCTCTCCAAACTTCTGATAATGTTTTATTATGTTCTGATTTTTTCATCACGTCTTGCTAGTTTTCTCTATATATTTATGACATTGTTGGTAGATGTCTAGCATGTCTTCAGTTTAAATGCGACTTCTCAGACCTGATCTGCTCAACCTGCTCTTTAATACCAGTTTTTAAAACAGTGGGCCTTTACAAGATAGTTTTAGTCACTCTTGGGATGATTAGACATTATTACTGTATGTGATGGTTTATTACTGAAATTACTCTCCACAAAACCATCAAAAGGTAATCGGAATTGGTAATACTTTAGCTATGACAAAACGAAATCACTTATACAAACCAACGTCAGTCACTTTATCAATTTATTGTTTTACAAATTAGGCATCTGATGCTCGGTCAAATGACCTGAAACAAGATGGATGGTTGTTCAGTATATACTATAGTATATGTACTAGTTTCACACAGTACTGTCACAATTGTTATTTTAAAGTGAAAGTCGGAGTTTAAAATGCTCCAAATGTTTCATGAACCAGAACAATTTTTTAAAATGACATGTAGATGTTTCATCATGTGGATAGGCATCAGGTGAATGAAAGCTGACTTGTCACACCAGGCTATTACAGTTTGTTTACATGTGTCTCGAGTATCATTAATATAATGTATAACCTTTTATAAAATATTGATACAGTTGCTCGAATACCTGGAGAAGCGAGACCACATTCACAACAGAAGCAGACGATAACTATCAGTCAGCTGTGGCTTGCCTCAAACATACGGTATCTGCTCTCAGACTAGATCCGATATTAAAAACCATAAATAGACTATGTGTTAGTAAACATGCCTTATAAACAGACTTCTCAAGAACAACCTGACATTTCACTATAAAAAAACACAAAAACCAGTACATCTGTAATGCTTCTAACAACACGTCCAGTTGAGTCTCTTCACCTTGTAGCTAGACGACTTGGTGCTGCTGTATACAGGTGCATTAACTTAAAGGATGATAACGCTTTTCTCTGCCATGTTAAGCCTGTTACCATATTTATTGGGAACGAGGGTCAGGTTTACCTAATAATGCATGTTCACCGAACTTCACCCTCGTCAAGGATGTACGGAATACTCGTGAAACACGCGTCGCACTCTGTTAAGTGACTCCAGAATCCATCTTTGGTTTCTGTCAACCAACATAAAAAAATTGAAAAAAATGCTTGATATGCATTGTTAATTGTCATATGAACAGTAAGAACTAGTACGCGAAACAATAAATAATTATGCTATTCTACTGTTTATAAGTAAATATAATTTACAGATTTTGGTTTGTGTTAACGTTTTTCAGCATTTATTCGTTTTCTGTCATACGTTTTCCCTCTTTATTGACACTAAAGCAAATAAAGTTTTACTGTTATTTTGGTCAAACTTAGGCTATCCGTCACTACAAGAGCTGTTAAGAAAGACGAGTTAGACAAAAACATAACAAAGAAACAGTTTAATGTGTAATAAGAAATGAAATTTACTACTGCGCATAAATTACTGTTGACGAGCGGGATTTTTGTATTTATAAATAAAAACACTAGGTATGATAAACAAATACAAACAAGAAATAATAACCCAAAATGATGTTCATCCGTAAACGGAACTAAAGGTGTGTGATTCTCATAAAAGTATTATTTTGTTGGAACAAGATAGGATGTGAAAAGAATTGAAAGAATGTGTAACATGCACACTGAACTAACTAAAAAGTGTCTTGCCTTGTCGGTAGGAGGTAAGATGTGAAAGATATTCAAAGGGTGTGTAACATGCACGATGAACGTTATGCTACAAAGTGTTTTGTCTTGTCGGTAGAAGGTAGGATGTAAAAGAGATTGAAAGGGTGTGTAACGTACACACTGAACTAACTACAAAGTTTCTTGTCTTGTCGGAAGAAGGTAGGATGTGAAAGAGACTGAAAGGGTGTGTAACGTACACACTGAACTAACTACAAAGTGTCTTGTCTTGTCCATAGAAGGTAGGATGTGAAAGAGATTGAAAGGGTGTGTAACATACACAATGAACTAACTACAAAGTGTCTTGTCGGAAGAAGGTAGGATGTGAAAGAGATAGAAAGGGTGTGTAACGTACACACTGAACTAACTACAAAGTGTCTTATCTTGTCGGTAAAAGGTAGGATGTGAAAGAGATTGAAAGGGTGTGTAACATACACATTGAACGTTATGCTACAAAATGTCTTGTCTTGTCGGTAGAAGGTAGGATGTGAAAGAGATTGAAAGGGTGTGTAACGTACACACTGAACTAACTACAAAGTGTCTTGTCTTGTCGGTAGAAGGTAGGATGTGAAAGAGATTGAAAGGGTGTGTAACGTACACACTGAACTAACTACAAAGTGTCTTGTCTTGTCGGTAGAAGGTAGGATGTGAAAGAGATTGAAAGGGTGTGTAACGTACACACTGAACTAACTACAAAGTGTCTTGTCTTGTCGGTAGAAGGTAGGATGTGAAAG
>NW_013666343.1:438131-443284 GCF_000517525.1 Limulus polyphemus | reverse complement strand
CACGGGTATCGAAACCCGGTTTCTAGCGTTGTAAGTCTGCAGACATACCGCTGTGCCACTGGGAGGCTTTAGAGAGGGAAAACTACCATAGTATATTTTAAAGAATCTGGTTGGTTCTGTAAAGTATAGGTCTGTTCCGAATTACGGGGTTGCCATCCTAAACTTAATATTGGTTACTATCGAGTGTCACTTTCTTATTTAGTGTGGTTTGTTGGTGTGTATTGACAAAAAGTCATGATATTTAATCAAAAACATCTTAGGTGTGAAAAAAGGTGCGACAAAAAAGGATTGAGTGTGCGACTTAAAGGAATCAAATCAAAATTGGCGGCCAAATTGGTAGCTACACTTATAGCATTGATAAGAATTTTACAGCAAATATTTATTTATTAGTTAGCTTGGCCTCGTATTTTGTTTACTGAAGTTGAACAAAAAACGCGGCCTAGCTAACTAGTGAATTAATATTTGCTGTAAAATTCTTATCCATGCTATAAGTATAACTTCAGTTTGCCCGCCAATTTTGAATTCATTCCTTTAAGTCGCATACTCAATCCTTTTTTGACCACACCTTTTTTCACACCTAATGTGTTTTTGATTAGATTTTATTAGCTATACTGATTGCTAGGTTGATTGTTAGTTTCGCTCTGAGTATACACTTTCTCCGATCGGAAGTTAATATCAATCAAACATTAAATAGAGAGTTACCAAGCCAAATATTGTATAGAGACTTGCCAAAGTACAGCACAGGGATCTGTCAGATCAAGTACTGTACAGGGACTTATCAAATCAAATACTGTACAGAGATGTGCCAATTCAGGTATTGTACAGAGATTTAACCAAATCAAGAGTTCTACAGGAATTGCCAAATCAAATGTGTACAACCAGAACTTGACTTAGCGTTAATCTTAAGAAACATATAACTGGTGCTTTTGAGGGTAAAGTTCTTGTATTCTTATTGTCCTCTTAATTCGTGCACGTAAGATACAGTTTTACATCTATTTTTATTTATGTCTTTTGAAACTTCTTCCAAAGATAAAGCACCAGTAAATCACGATTTAGCTAGTAGCTGTGTTCAAGAAGTACCATTGTAACAAGGATTAGGACAAGGGACATAATATCTTTGTGATAAATATTAGGACAAGGGACATAGGGAAACCCTAATATCTTGCTCAACTCACCTTGTATAGTTGAAAGTCGGGGTCAACTTCCAATAAACTCTACGTGTGAAACTCTTCCATGAACCAACAGCCGAGTAGATTATTAGTCGATGGTGTCCTCGCCTGGAAGGAAAATATTTTGCAGTTTCTGGAGACACATTCAGACTAGCTACATAGAGATTTTGCCTCGTTGTAGAGTCTGCTAAGGCTTTTCCACTGGTAACTGCTTGATATACGGGAAGTGTTGTTCTGGCTGTCGAGACATGAACTATTGCAGAGAAGAAGATGAGGAATATGACGATGTCCACAAGATGGTCCATACTGGTGCAGGTTCCTTCAACGAAAACACCAAATAACACCGAAAAGTCTGAAACCATAGGCGATTTGCAGCTTTTCTAAATTTCAGATACGTGACTGATTATGGCACTGTGAAAGCACGAGTTACCCCTGCTATTAAACTGATTATGGCGCTGTCAAAGCATGAGTTAATCCTGTTTTTAATCCAAACTCGTTTCGAATTACAAGAACAGCATGTGGAACATATTCTGTAAAATTCGTTGAAGTGTCTATGATTCTAGACATTTCGAAAACCTTGTATAAACGTATCTACTTGATTTTTGATACCTCACTAGTATGAAGGCTCGGTTTGGTCTGATATTTCATTGGTGGTAGTGTCCAGGGTCACTGATGAGGAGTGGAATTATCCAAAATTAGTCTGGTTCATAGACACACACCCCAATGAAAGAATAGACCATTCCAAGGTTTTACTTGTTGTTAAACAAATGTTTAAACAACTCTACTTATTCAATTATGTATCTTCTATGTTTAAAATACAATTTCTGAAGTGAAGAAGTACCAAGGGTAAAGTGGGTTTGCCGCATACTTAACCTGAATACTGTTGTATACCTCTTCAATGTAAGGCTACTAATATTGTTCAGTGTATTTTGTAGGTTATACAGGTCTGCCTCTAGAAGCTCTCGCCATTGAACAAGAAATGTGTGTAAAACACTTCTACTTAAATAGAAGTTTCGAAGAAAATTGGGATTCCGTAATCAAATTCTGAGTTGAAATTATCACAGAAATACTCCAACAAATCTCTTTTATCTTATAATCTCGTTGAAATTATTGTTTTTCCTTACACGTTAGTTTCATCCAAGGCGTGGATGAACGAACACTGTATGATTCAATACTTGTATTGCACTAGTAAAGATTTTTGTATGAATATTCCATACAAATCTAGATACACATTACCATGTGTTGTAAAAGGGGTTTCATACTAGATTTTGTCGACGAATTAACGAGTTTTTTAAGTCTTAATTCTTTGAATATCATATTTCTACGAATCTTTCTTTATTCGCTACAACTACTTAACATATACGGATATGTATACTATTAAACTTAAGTATATAATTGTGTTTTACAGTTAAATCAATATTATTTTCACATATATCTTAAAAACACGTTATTGAAACATTAGAAATATCAATGTTTTTAGCTGACGTGTACTAAGTGTATTTACTGGTAATCACTTGATTGCATGCTGAACTATATTTTCGAGAAGCTAAAGCGTGTATTATGTATTAAACGTTTTGTACAACTATCCGAAACTTTGTTTTAAGTGTGTGGTCAATACGGCAAACGAAAGTATAAATATTTCTGTAACTTTTAATGAATGGTTTATTATACATCGTCAGGGATAAGGGTAGTATAATATGTACATTATATGTTTCAAATATATTCAAGTAAAAATTAAAATATAACTCTTTTACAACTGGCGTGGAAACGTATTTATATTAAAATACGTCACCAACTTACAGAAATCTACTTTCAAACTGCTACTTGGGTAACAAATTCTGAAACTTTTGTTTTTGCACAAAGTATAAATTGCCAAATCTTTCTAAACAAGGCATGACGTTTCAGACATTTCCATACCTACATTATAACTTGTCAAATGTTGTCATATACATAACGTAAACCAACCAAATGTTCTCCGATACGCAGTGTAACCTGGCAAATGTTTCCATATACAGAGTGTGACATGGCAGATTTTTTATATGTACAATATAATGTGCCAAACGTTTCCTTATGTATAAAAAAGTAATGAAAGTAATTATAGTATGAAACATTATTAAAGTAACTACAAAAGAAAGAGCTATAAATTTTACAATGAAGTAGTATTTTGTATGCGGGCTCTTGCTTAACAAAGAACACTATACCTTGCTTCCCAAGATACCATTGTGTAATATTGTTCAAAATGTTTTGTTTGTTTGTAGTTGAGCACAAAGCTGCACAATGGGCTATCTGTGCTCTACCCACCACGGGTTTCGAAACCCGGTTTCTAGCGTTGTAAGTCAGCAGATATACAGCCGTGCTACTGGGAGACTGCTCTAAATGTCCTGTGTTACACCTTACATTTAAGCCCAAGTTATTTGGCCGTTTCTTGATCTTCTTAGATTTTATAGAAGCCCACACAGCTTCACAAATGTTCAGATAAAGACTTCGTGGAGACTGAGTCATGTTTGGGAGTTTTCCCTCGGTTTCTTTACCGTCAATTTATCGTTTTACCACATTTACAGTATGCTTAGAGTTATTGTCTTGCTGGAAAATGAATCCCCGCACCACGAGTCTTGTTTTTCAGGGAATATTACCATATTAACTTGAGATTTTACTACCATAATGAGGGCTGGCATTTCCCTGCTCGATGTAATTTATGAGCCTCTGGAGACAGTTGAATGTTGTAGAAATATGAAAAAAAAAACAGAAATAAAGTTAATATCTAAAAGAGAGAATTGATAGAGTTAAAAGTTGGCGACCAGTATCACTTCTATAAATTCACAACGAACAGAGTTAAACCTGTTATGAGTCAATTCCTGACTTACACTGTTCCAGATCGATGTATTTATGGTAATATACATGTTATATGTGACATGATAAACCTGGTACATTAAGATAACGAATGTTTAGCTTTATAAATTTAGATCTCGAGAAAGCATCCAATCAAATAAACCATAAATATTTAAGAAATATACTTAGAAAATTAGTGAGATCGCTGTAAGAGCTGTTGATGCAATGTATAAAAATAGTATTTTCTATGTAGTTCATCGATAGATTTCAATTTGAATTATTCAAAAGGCAATCAGATCAGTAGCATTATATTTAAATCAGCTATAGAATCTGTTCTTCGTAATTTAAGGAAGAAAATTAGTTCTTTAAGACCAATTTCAATTTTTAATTAAAACTTATTTTATCATCTTATGCTGACGATATGAACATTTACATTAGATAGGAGAGAGAATTGAATTTCATTGAAACACAATAAAGAAATTTGAAGTTATTCTGGGTCAAATTTAATTAAGAAAAGTCTCTTGGTTTATGGATTGGTGCTTGGAAAACACGCATACAAAATCAATTAGGCTGCATATGGCTGAATTTTCGAATAAACGTATTTATATTTCATTAAGGAAATTCTCTAATATGGATTCAAAAAAAGTTGAATGAGCTGAAAGATAAGTGTTGTAAACGTATTAGATTTTGGAGACGTTTTTAACCTTTTTTGATCACTGAAAAGGAAACAATTTAATCAAATTATTAGCAGTAATATATGTCGTAAATTTCAAGTGTTAGAATATCCTAAGATTTTGATAGATAATTTATAAAATGCTGTTAAATCATTTGTTTGGAAAAAGGTTCGTTAAGTGAATAGAAACACTTTATCGTTACCTTTCGTAGAATGGAATTGAATTTTATAGCTCTTAATGGTGTCCTAACGGTGAGTCAGGGGTAAGTAAGTCTTCGGACTTGAAATGATTCCAAAAACAAAAACTCCAAATGATAAATTAACTAATTTTAGTATTCGCTATTTTGAATGTGTATTATTTAAACCAACGTGTGGCCCTCTCGAATTATAAGTGAAGCAATTTTTAAACGAACATATGTTTGTTTGTTATGAATTTCGCGCAAAGCTACACGAAGGCTATCTGCGCTAGCCGTCCCTAATTT
>NW_013666343.1:433325-437913 GCF_000517525.1 Limulus polyphemus | reverse complement strand
CCGTGACCCTCAGATTGCGAGTCGAGCGCCCTAACCACCTTGTAGTTATTCTAAATAGTCATACGGAATCGCAAAAAAATGTTATGAATATTTTATAAATTCTAATTGATAAAGATGGTATAGTATCAATATAAGAAGAAAAATTTAAAATGTTTTCATTGAAAAAAACGTTTCTTTAATTTTTATTTATCAGATATCAAAGGCCATCTGTTTTGTTATTTTTCGTGTTTGATAAGTGACATGATAACAGCGTCGGTCATTGTAGACAAACAAGGAAATAAAATTAAAAATATTATGTCAATCTTGCCGCCAAATTTACAGAATAATAAAAATTACGATCGTTTGAAACAATTAGTGACTGTGATTACAATATAATCTAAACACATTATCAGTCTTGTTGGATTAAACATAATTAACAATGAACAACTGTGCAGTTAGCGTAGTTTTTATCAGAAATTTCAGACGTATTATGCTTAAAATGTTTTCATGTTATCATTCATGTCATATTCCTAATACACCTTTCTAACAACGGAGTTTGTATTTTAAACAGGCTTAGCCTCCCAGTGGCACAGCGTTATGTCTGCAGACTTACAACGCTAGAAACCGGGTTTCGATACCCGTGGTGGGCAAAGCACAGATAGCCCATTGTGTAGCTTTGTGCTTAATTCCAAACAAACAAACAAATGAGCAGGCTTTCTCAAGCTTACCATTTCCCTGGTGGCTCATCGGTAAGTCTGGAGGCGTATAAGTATAAAAACCCGATTTCGATACTCGCGGTGGGCACATCAAAGATAACCCATTGTGTATCTTTGTGCTTAATCACAAACAAACAAGCTTACCCTAATTAGTCGTCCAATCAGTAGCTTGAAAGTTGTTTACGTCACACCAACATGTTGCTCTATCGTTGTAGCAGCTTGAACAGACCTAAATTTTATAATGATGAATAAAAAAACTGTTTGTTAACTAGCAAGTAAAAAAATAAATAACAAATTTCAGTTATTTGTAAAATTAGTTTGAACAACTAATTAAGTTCTCAACTCTTGTAAGGTAGATAATAAAAATCACATCTCTTTCAAATTCCATAACGTAATAACTTATGAAAGAACTTGGTTGAAACTTAAATTTAAAATATGGAAATGTTACATGTGTCCATCATATTTGACCAAAGAGAAGTGAAGACGTATTTTATTGCCGTAGTACCTAAGTTATAGGATTTACAAATTTCTAAATATGCTGTCTTCTATAATGTTGAAAATGTGGAATGCTTTTGTAAATCATTGACTTGAGGAAAATGAAACCAAATCTTTATAGTTCTTCTTGAGGCTTTCAGTAACTTGTCAACAGATGGCAGCGCTGAACTTAAGAAAGCTTATTAAGAGTGTCTTATTAAGCCCAAAGACAAACAATGGGTTACTAGTGCTTTACTCACCGCGGATATCGAACACGGTTTTTAGCGTTATAAGCTCTAAGACTTTACGCTGTGCTATTGGGGGTGCATTTTCTAAGGTGTAAAAAAGATTCATAGATTAACATTGAACACTAAACCTAATATCCCAGTTTAATGATTTATGACTTTTTTTCCTTATTCCGGTGGCTCAACGGTTAGTTTGAGGAGTTATAACGCTAAAAACGGGGCTTGATAGCCACGGTTGGCGCAGCACAAAAAGCCCATTGCATAGTTTTGCGCTTACTTACAAATCCTCAACTCAGCTGTGTTTTTACAGTTCTCATGTAAGGTGATATGCAGTTCATGTGTTTATTTAGTTTAACTTAGAAATATTTTGAATTCAAGCCATTTCAAATACCGATAATTTCCAGTTAAAAAGCTAAGATGCAAAAAAAGTGTTCATAGAAGTTTCATATATTTTGGATAAAACGACATTTAACATATATCAAAATGATAAAACCAGCTAAAGGCTCGAATAAAAATAGTTGAAAAAACAGTCATCTGATTGCAAGTTCACTGACTAAAAGGAAGTGTTGATCTTTGCTTTGCAAGCTATCAAATCATGTTCACCATATAATATATGCGCTATATTGTATGAGTTCCAATTGTTTATTATAGCTAGGACAATCGTTTGGTTAAGAAACAAATGACTAAAAGGACATTGCGACCGTTGCTTTCCAAGCTATCTAGTATTGTCTTGCTGACAAAATATGTAGACTACAACTCGATAGTAAATAAGTTAGGAGGTTTTTAATCGTGAGATTGATGGGTCAAAAAGACTCAGCGGCCCATACTTTTTGAGTTATCCAGTTGAGTGTTGTGTTGCACGTGATGTCATCTGATAGATGTTTCGTTACTGCAAACTTAGGATGACTGGTGTTGATAGGTGTAATGCCTAGAACATCAAAAGTTTGTTCAATTGGAGGTGTTGGCTAGGAATTAGAAAACTCAACCGAAAGGGTATTGTGACATTATTTTCCGAGCAACTGAGCATCGTTCTTCATTAAAGCAGTTGCCCAAAACTTCTTGAGGAATGCTCATGACCTAGGTAAGAGGTGAAAGTTCAGAACTATCAGTAGAGTGCTCACTAGAGCCCCTCCCCATTGCATGTAAACGTGTATAACAGTTACAGTTATAGCCGAAAGAAGATCCGCTCTCAGTTAACACAGAATGTTAATCAGGTTTTAGTGAATGGCTTAAGTATGTTTTTACATTGGATTTGTCTGTATTTATTTTTCAGTAGTATTAAATGTAATGAGTGGATCGATTTGTGAATGGTGAATGGATATGATAAGTTTGATTGTTTGGCTAGTGGTGTTGCAAGTCTGTTTGTTTGTACCACAAAGCTACTCAATAGGCTATCTGTGCTCTGTTCACCACGAGGAATAGAACCCTGGATTTTATTGTTATAAGTCTATAAATGCACTGCTGACCCTCTGGAAGACGTGTTGTCAGGAATCTAGGAAAGTAAATACACTTTACTATGTACTGTTGTTTTTAGCTTAGGTTGGTATCAGAATGTGATTTATCTATAGGGTAACGACAGTGCGAATATTAATCCTGTTTAGGGTAGTTTTAGCTAAAAAGTATTACTTGAGTTGAATTTTGTTGGATTTTTAATTTCTAAATGCCTAAAAACAAGCTGTGTTTTACTACTCACAGATGACGGCACATTATAGTAAGTTGACTATGTGTAGTTCGCGGAGGTATTGATTATCATAGGAACGAGGCACAACACCAGAGGCGATTTGTCTAAGGCGAGTAGTATATGTGAAATATGTGTATAATAATATACATATTAATAAATATATATGTGTGGTGTTATTACACACTGAACATTACATAGAATCATTTATCAGTATTGTATAATACCAGTAAATCAGTCACTAAAAGCAGGTAAACAACACTTGAGTCAAAAAAACCATTTGATCAGGATGTTAAGATCTTTAGGTATAGGGTTAACTGTGGTTGTTGGCCTGCGAAGCATTATTTAAAGATACAGCAGACCAGTTATTTTCCTTATCATGGAAGAAAATTACAGTTTGATACTAAAATGTTTGGCAGGTAGTGTATTTTCTTAAGATAAAAGTAACAGTTACAGTTGCGCTACAGTAGCTATAAAACACAGTTTGACCTCTTATTTTTCTAGTGCTAGCTAAGAACGTTTCAAGTGGATCAAACTGAGTTCTTTATGAATAGGTGAAATTCTCTGTGTGAAGTGAAATTCACTAACAATGGCATATTTCATGCCAAAGTTAATTTTCGTTTACCTAACGTTTTATATATAGGAAATGTTTCTCTATCATGCTAATTGAAATGTTCCTGAAAGCTTTAGCTCTAGTATCTATTAACACCCCTTTCTTTGGAAACTAAATGACACCTACTTGCAAGATTTACTGGAACGTTTAATTTTATGTGTTTAGGGTGGCAACTAAAGAAAATCTACATAATGGTGTGAGATTGAAGGTTTGTAAAAAAATATCCATTATGACTGTATTTTATATTTACTGGTAAAACACACATATCAAAATACCGGAAAAGGACAAGGCATTCTTATTAGTTTTGAAGGTAAACTTAATCTTCTTATTTATATAATTTAAAATCCCTCAAAACGTATTCATATCTTCAGTATCCGTCATATCATAAAAGAATCATCAAGAAATATTTTTCAAAATTTATTCCTCATAAATAAACAAAAAAAATCACTTTATAACACAAGATCTAAATCTTTTAAGATAAAACTTTTATGAAACTGAAAAGTTCAAGGATTGTAGTGTTTTGTTAAATAGGTATTGTAAATTGTATTAATTAATTAACTTGATTTTTCGTTTTTGTCAGTGTATATATACCTATTTTATTAGATTAGCTTGCATTTATTTAAACATTTATTTGTCTTGCTATATTTGAGCTGAGAAGGATACTTTTATTTTATGTTGTGTTTCTGTACAGAGTTTTCTTTATGTACGACTGTTGTTTGTGTATTGAAAAAGGTTTTTATTCTAACGTATTGATTTTAAGGTGTGGTTAAGGCACTCGACTCGCAATCTGAGGGTCGCGGGTTTGAATCCCCGTCACACCAAACATGCTCGCCCTTTCACTCGTGGGGGCGTTATTACGTGACGGTCAATCCCACTATTGGTT
>NW_013666343.1:429597-433273 GCF_000517525.1 Limulus polyphemus | reverse complement strand
GCGAAATTCAAAAACAAACAAACAAACGATTTTAAGGGGTTTATCTTATGCAGTTTTTATATTTTGTATGTGAAAATTTCACGAGGATTTCTTTGGAATATGTTTTATATGAATTAACTGGATTTGTTTTAAAATTTTTGCCCCCCAGTGGCATGTCTGCGGACTTACAATGTTAAAAACCGGGTTTCGATACTTCAAACAAACACATTTAACATTTTCTTCTATTCTGTATTTTCACTTCTGTGAAAGGTTTTGTATTTTGACCTTTTGCTTTTTATTTAATGTAAGGGGGTTTAATTTTGTATTGTTTTATGTGCGTACTTTTCTTAAAGGATTTTATATTTGCTTGCATTATCATTCAGGTTAAACATTAAATAAATAATATAAACCGCATTTATCCAAATATAAAATTTACATTTGAAAAACAAACTATCAATTTTTTAAGCATTAATATAAACATAAGAAGGTTTCAACCTTAACGTATATTGTAAATTCTATCAACTATATGTTACGGATAACACCCGCTAGATACACCAGAAAATTTAAAACCTTGCGTGTATCTACAATACAGCTTTATAGTTATGCATTAAAAGCTTTGTTTCTTTGTTTCAGAGCAAAGCTATATTGGACTATCTGCTGTGTCCACTTTTGAAATAAAAATACCATTTTCTAAAACGATAAATTCAAAACATTACACAAATGTAAAGGGTTTGTTTATGTTGAATTTCGCGCAAAGCTAGTCGTCCCTGATTTAGCAGTGTAAGACAACAGGGAAGGTAGCTAGTCATGACCAGCCACCGCCAATTCTTGGGCTCCTTTTTTACCAACGAATAGTGGGATTGACCGTCAAATTATAACGCCCCTACCCTCAGATTGCGAGTCAAGCGCCCTAACCACCTAGCCATGACGGGCCATAATGTAAAGAGAAATTTCAAATAATAACCACAAAAATATACATGAAAATTTACCTAATAAAGAAAAGTCTAAGAACCTAAGCAATATGATAGGAGTCTTACCAACTTGTGGATATATTACATAACATATTATGAAAATTTAGAGACAAGTTTTAAACAAATTTAATAACAAAGTTTTATTTGTCCAAAATTCAAGTAAAAGAAATATGGAGTTATTAAAGATAGTTCACACATATCTCTACAATCATGAAGTTCTTTATAAATGTAATTACAAAGAATGTTTCTATATAGGTGAAACTGGATGCAATACAATAGAATTAGGGAACATTTCAAATTCTCTCACCTCCCCTCAGACACATTCACAAACGTTATACACATAACCAAGAGAAGTTTGAAGAAAATAATTTCAAAATTATACACAGTGAGAGTATTGTTAATAAAGAAGTTTTAATAGTGAAATAATTAAAACGGAGAACAAATTTATAATGGGAGCGTTAATTTGTATCTAATCAAAAACACTTTAGGTGTGAAAAAAAGGTGCGGCTAAAAAAAAACGATAGAGTATGTGACTTAAAGGAATGAAATCAAAATTGGCGGCCAAACTGGTAACTAAACTTATAGCTTTGATAAGAATTTTACAGCAAGGTTTCATTCATTAGTTAGCCAGGCCACGTTTTTTGTTCATCTTGGGACATGATGGTGGGTATTTTGGCCGTACAACACACTACCTTGATTTATTTTAAAAATAGATTCCGAAACTCTATGCATGTTTATTATCTTTAAATTATTGTTTGATGTCTTTATTTTTATGTTTGTACCTGAAGATGGCCACGTGTGTGGTCGAAATATTGCATTTCATTAAAAAAAATTACCCAGTTTGAGTTGTTCTCCATTATATTTTCATTGACTATTTTTGGTCAGATCCTCTCCAATATTATATTTATGGTTATGACGATAAACTGAAAAAAATATGTCTTTTTTTATTATGTCCTTGATGTGAACCATATTTGTGCCACACTAGAGTGTTTTTCTATGTTATTCATCGTCTTTCTTCAAAGGTGATAGGGAAAAGACCTTAAAGACGCATTATCGTATGAATTTTGACATAAGTGAAGCGTCCAAGTCACCACTACCATACAAAAACAAGATGACAGCATTTAATTATATCTCTCCAATCAACACACAGAAATAATGGATCTGTCGATTACTGTAGGGTGAACACAAGTAAAATATCATGACCTAAATATCTAGTTTCAAAATAACGAATCAAGTGCGAGGAAAAAGATATAATACCAAGTTGCGCTTCTACTAGAAAATGTAAAATTCAAAGAATTTTAATGTAAAAACGAACATTAAATTAAAATGTAGAGACGAACTTTTACAGAATTAAAATATAAGGAAAAACATTTAATCTTGTTTCAAAAATAACTTATTATCAAATGTACTCTATAATATGATAAATATAAACTGGATGGATAAAAAAAAATCACCAATCGAAGCAAAACGATGCAATCAAGAAATAAATACTTCTGACACAGTCAATTTATCAAGAATTCCGTTAAAAGCTACTCAAGCGAATATGTTGATATAGGATTGAAATACGCAGTGACCAGAAGGAATAATCAGACATATAAGATTAAAGTAGAACTAAAACATCTAACCAGACGACTAGTGCAACAAGTGATATACATTGAAAACAAAACAGCTACGAATATCCAACACAGACGATAAGAGAAAACAATACATACGATAACAATGGTGAAGAAAGAAGCCAAAAAAACTTTCAATGTAATAACCTTAAGAACAATGTCATTTGAAATCAGTTTGTAAAGGAAACATTTTGTAAAATAGGAAGGTACCTTCTTAAACTTAATGAATTTAAGCAAAATATTATTAAACATGGAATATAAACTTGGAAATAATTTTAAAATAATCCTCAAATTATATTCTTAAAAGGAGATAAAAGAGTTATGATGGAAATGGAACAATATTACCGACTAATGTTCTAACATTTAAATGATGATTTAAAAGGTAAAAAAGCAAAAACGAATATCAATTTCAATTATTGTTATGAAAAACAATTAAATGAATTACTTTTAAAACTAAAGAAATAAAAAAAATATAAACGAAACTTTATATCTCTGTTTAAGTGTTAGTAAATTTAGTGCTTAGCAATTATTACTTTGAGCTTCGATTCGATTATTGAGTTGATGTTTATAAATTTATCCTGATGACGATAATGAGTATCGATTATTCTAATTAGATCATGCAAAAAAACTTATTGAAACGCATTCCAAAATAAAATGAATAGAGTTGATATCATATCAATGTGCATTACAACAACAAAGCATGGGGTAACTAATCGAATATTTGAACCAACACTAACATGCCCGAATGGGTGTATTTTGTTTCGAGGGCAAAACTTCGCTAATGAATCCAAAATTATAGAAAATAATTTAATTTTTCATTCTCACATTAAAAAAACAGCTAAAAAACCCTCAGATTTGAAATTTATTAGATTAAAAAGTTTTACTTTCGCAATATGATATATAAAAAATGCAAGTTTTTATTCTGGGCCAATTTCAGCGCACCTTGAACGAAAACTTTGGTGTTTGTAAATTTTCGCAATTTTTTTTTCTAAGCATAATGCAGCATTCGTAGACCGCTAGGAGGAAATTTATTTTTTGTTGTTTGTTTGTTTTTTGGAATTTCGCGCAAAGCTACACGAGGGCTATCTGCGCTAGCCGTCCCTAATTTAGCAG
>NW_013666343.1:423888-428633 GCF_000517525.1 Limulus polyphemus | reverse complement strand
AGCGCCTTATCCACCTGGCCATGCCAGGCACGAGGAAATTTAAAACAGTATAGAACAAATAGCGGCTAATGTGACTTTAAAACTTCAATACCTAAATATATATGGAGAGGGAGTTATTAGATCGATTTTTGTATTAAGCTACACAATGGACTCTCTGTGCTCTGTCCTCTGCGGGTATCGAAACCTGATTTTTAGCGTTATAACCCCACTTTCTTACCGCTAAAATCACTGGAAAGACTGTCAGATAGAATGCATACCATCGAAAATCAGGTGGCCATATTGAAAAGATACACTTTAACTTTTGGAGCACAAACAATGCAAAAAATGAAGTGAAATAAAAGGCCAGCAGTGTTTTACAATTATTTGCAATAATCGGAAAAATAAGAATATATTTCTAAAAAAGGTAATTGTTTTCAATCTGTTAGTAGTCGCCAATTTTTGTACAAATTAAATTTGAATTCATGATTCTAGTATATTAACTGAAATTTTGTAAAACAATACTTGATTAATTTTCATTTTTTAATGTACCAGTACTTGTACCAGTAACATTTAAATCTAGTTTTATTCTTATATTACATGTGTATGATTAAATGTTTACTTACGGTGTTAGGCCTCATCAGCTTTACATGCTAATGTAGTGATACCAGATACAGAAAACAAAATAGTACATATATTGTTATGTTGTTTTTTTCAGCTTCGTAAGCAAAACCAATAATTTTTCCATGCTCGCATAATATTGTCAAAGGCCGAGTATAATATGATACTGATTGTAAAGTTTTCCTTGATGTATAAATCTAACACTGTAAGAAATCATTAAAAACTTGTTGCTGTGTGATCTGTATACAAGTTACAGAGACTGGGAGATATACGCGAAACTTAACAAATTAATGATCATTATGGAAATTTAACAAGTTTTTACAGAATTATGTCTATCTTTGATAAATAAATTTTGAAACAGTGTAGTATAACGCCTTTTATTCCTGAAATTTTAATTACTACATAACTTATTATGCTGCTATACAAAAAAAAGGAACGCATTTGTCATGAAAATTTGATATAAAGACAAAAGAAGCTAGGAAACTCCAAAACTACTAACGTACATGAAATACTTCAGCTTGTAGAAAACAAAGAAAGACGGATTCAAAGCAGAATTGAAAATCAAATTGAAATAAATATATTTTAATAATACGAGGAAAATAAAATTGTGCAATTTTAAGGTTTCCAAGCCGAGAAAAATCACCTAAGTGGGTAGGAAACTACGGAAGACAAGGCAGAAAAACATCTGTTCAGTGAAGAACTTGTAACACTCATTCTGCAGGAGAAGTATTTGGCAAAATTAAGACTGCCTCATGGTGCACTATCAGCCATATTTATTAAGACTGATTCATGGTGCACTATCAGCCATATTTATTAAGATTGCCTGATGGTGCACTATTAGCCATATTTATTAAGACTGATTCATGGTGCACTATCAGCCATATTTATTAAGATTGCCTGATGGTGCACTATTAGCCATATTTATTAAGACTGATTCATGGTGCACTATCAGCCATATTTATTAAGATTGCCTGATGGTGCACTATTAGCCATATTTAATCTCTTAAAATACGTAAAATTCATCTCATGTCGGCCAATAGCATACATTGGCCGATGCTGAACTTCGGCTCAATGATACAAGCTTTGTTTGTTTATTACGAATTTTAAGCTAGCCGTCCCTAATTTAGCAGTGTAAGACTACAATTCTTGGGCTACTATTTCGTGTTACGGGGATTCGAACCCGCGACCCGCAGATTGCAAGTCGAGCCACCTAATCATCTGGCCATGCCGGGCCTCATACAAGGTGATGAGAATAGAGACACATTTTAACATGGTCGAGATGCCAGTGCATCGCAGGTACCCATTATACAGCTGGATAGACGGAAACAAAGATGTCTTGCTCAACGACACAACAACATAGAGATAACAAGCCTTGAACACTAAATTCTAACCACTAGACCAAGCTGACCCCGTCACACCTTATGTAATATAAATATGTACACTGTGTATGTTAACAATGTCAGTATTTATTGGAAAAATTATGCCTTCTTTTCACTCTGTTCGAAAGTATATACCTTAGGCTACATGATTATTGTAATATGAATCATTAACATTAGAGATACGTACTAATTAATAATAACTTATCAAGAGCATTATCATTTATTATTGTACAGAAAAAAGTAAAACGAAGACGACAGTTAAAGTAACTTTGAATGAGCATCAGAATCAAGATGAAGATATTTTAACAGTTCCTGCAAAGAGAGCGAAAAGATGGACAAAATGTAATTTTTCTTGATATCAATTCAATAAGAATAAATTTAGTATAAACACTCATGTTCATTAATGTGTACGTTGTAATATGAAATATAAATCGTAGATGGGTGCCTTCATACACATGGCCTCAAGGACTTCCCCGTAGTATGGAGTGTCCACTTATATTGTTGCTATGGGAAACTTTCTTACTGACTGTTCCTTTTTCATTAATCAGAACACACAGATGTACCTTGCCCATCATCTGTTTATCAGATACTAGATGAGTTCCAACACTACTGCACTACTGCGTCCAGTGACTCGTAGGACCTTTACTTGCTTGACCCCAATATAGCTTTCACCTACTGGCATGTTGGGTTTTGTTGCAACTCTTCCTCTCTTCTCTGCTTCTCTTCCTCTATCTTCTGTTGGTGCTCTTCTCTTTATAGGTCTTCTTGTTGTTTAACAAACTCTCGTAGATCAGTCGACATGGTTATATAGTGTGGTTGTGACTTCCACAATATTTCCACCACCACTACAGCTGTGTATATATAGGCCTCTTTTTCACTGTTACTTATGTCTTCTTCTACTGCCGTTAACCATTGTAGATCCTGGATGGCTCGCCACTGTGAGGTTTTGTAAGGCCGGATTCTTTACATTAGGTGTCTGTGACTTGTTGGTGAGAAATTTCAACTATAAACAAACAGCAACACAGTCCACTTATTTAAAGATAATATATTAAAACAAATCAAACGTGTATACAAATGTTCATTACACTGTTGGTTACCACAGTTATATCCAAAGCTTTAAATAATTGTCTCTTTTTGTCAAAGTCCAAACAGGCTGGTTCAGTTACTTTAGAACACAATTGACAAGACGAATTATTTTTCTCTACTTTGTTATTGCGATATAGTCTGTGATAATTTCACTTTAAAAATCGCCACAATGCACTCTTTATCGCTAAGCTTACAATCACGCAGTCTAGAACTAGAAGTAAAAAATGATTTTCGACGCGTATTTATACCCCGACAGAAGACTAGAACATTCCACACATACTAGATATTCTAATGCAATAATACTCTATTAAACCAACGATAAACTCAGAAAGTTCTAGCAACATGACACAATAATCTCACTATTGTAAGCAATCGCTATGTTATAACAATTGAACTAGCCCCCCAGTGGCACAGCGATATGTCTGCGGACTTACAACGCTAGAAACCGGGTTTCGATACCCGTGGTGGGCAGAGTACAGATAGCCCTTGTGTAGCTTTGTGCATAATTAAAAACAAACAAACAAACAATTGAACTACACAACGTATGATTCGTAAACAATTACGTAAACAAACTTGCCATAAAATAACTAAATATGACACACCCGTGCTATATAAACTATCTAACTCATAATGCTCGCATTGAACGTAAACAGAAACAGTCGTATATATCTAACAAGTCGTTTAAAAAGGAAACAAATGAGTATAGTACAGACCAAACACACTTTACTCTAACTTTACAACTGTATGGTCCAAAAGCATACGAATAACTTAGAATTGCAGTTAAAGTTCCTTTTTCAAGTTCAATAGTTTTAAGAAGATGAACGTCCAACAGAAAATGAAAGTGCCTGTTGCAGTTCAAACTTTAAGCAGCTCAAGCTTTGAAATTTCTGAAAACAATAGATTATGGTGCCACTGTAAAATTCACTAAGGTAATTTATTTCAATAACATATATAAAATTGTTAAAGAGCAGTGTATTATGTTAAAGTAAATCAATATATTTTACAGCTTTAACACTGTTTGTTTGTTATTAAGCACAAGGCTACACTATGGGCTATCTGTGCTGTGCCCACTGCAAGTATCCAAACCCAATATTCAGCATTGTAAGCCTTCAGATTTACCGCTAAGCAACCGGGGAGCAACCCTTTAAAAGAAACTTAATAAAATTAATATGCAGATGTTTTTGTACAAATAACTGAAAATTCATTCTAAATTCAATTATTGAAATGAAATAATACTTTCAGTTTTTTGAAATCAAATAATTATAAATATTAGAACAATCTTTTTACAAAGACATTTGATTGTCTATTTGATATTTTCAACAACCTTAGACTCATAGCAAAAGGGGCCCGGCATGGCCAGGTGGTTAGGACGCTCGACTCGCAATCTGCGGGTCGCGGATTCGCATCCCCATCACACCAAACATGCTCGCCCTTTCAGCCGTGGGGGCGTTATAATGTGACGGTCAATCCCACTATTCGTTGGTAAAAGAGTAGCCCAAGAGTTGGCGGTGGATGGTGATGACTTGCTGCCTTCCCTCTAGTCTTACACTGCTAAATTAGGGACGGCTATCGCAGATAGCCCTCGTGTAGCTTTGCGCGAAGTTCAGAAATAAACAATAAATAAACAACCAACATGCTTTTTTAACAAATACAAGAGCTGCCTATGGGAGATTACTTCAGCTC
>NW_013666343.1:418750-422967 GCF_000517525.1 Limulus polyphemus | reverse complement strand
CCACGTTTACATACACATTCTAAATTTTGAACTAATAGATTAGGTAGAAGGCAGCTAGTCAACACCACTTAGATCTGGCCTGGTGATTAGGGAGCGCTCGACTCGCGATCTTCGGATTCCCGTCTCCGAACATACTCGCCCTTTCACCCGTGAGGGCGTTATAACGTGACGGTCAATCCCACTATTCGTTGATAAAAGAGTAGCCCAAGAGTTGGCGGTGGGTGATATTGACTAGCCGTCTTTCCTCTAGTCTAGCACTTCGCAATTACGGACGGTTAGCGCAGATAGTATCTTCGAAACAAACGAATGGAAACCAAACCAATAGGACCTCCAAGTCTATAAAGCGCCTAACACGTTTTTCCAGCAACGAGTCACGAACAATGGATCTTTAGATTCGCAATCCGAGAATGCTAACCACTCTAGCCACGGTCGACTTATTTAAACAGCATGACCTCGATTAGAGGATATTTATTTTTACACTCTCACGAACAGACCTTTTTCCCTTCACAGTTTCGTTTTCTTTTTGTTTTTTTTTTTGTTTTTAGATTTATGTATAGAACGTATATAGAATGTATATGGACGTTTTATGTGCAATACCAAATTTGCTGAAAATCTTTGAGACCGACTTACTCTTCCAAACCTGTTTTCTACTTAGTTTAAATTTGTTTGTTGTTTTGTTTTTCTTTTACAGCAAAGTCATCTTGGGCTACCTGTTATGTTCACCGCGGGGAATTGAAACCCGGATTTTAGCATTGTGAATTCAAAGACATACCGCTGTCCGTTGAAATTTGTCTAAAGCTTCAAGGAGCTCAATATGACTTTTGATTTAAAATCTGGTTTGAGTTTTTGGGGCTACTGCTTTAGATATTTCTTCTTTTTCTTAGGTTCAATAAAATCGTCTAGCGATCCAGAGAGGGTTGGGGGAAGAAATGGGAAGAAGAATTTAATGACCTACCAGTAGTGATGGACTTAGACTTAATATATTTTCCTATTGTTATTTGGATAGCAAAAAAATTCCATTTAGAATGACAAGTGGACCTTGAACACAGCTATTCTGTTAAACGTTCGTAGTCGGAAGTCATTGCAGGTTCGCGTATGAACAAATTTTGAGCTTTAGGAGACGTTAGATGGCCTGGTGGTTAGGGGGCGTTCGACTCCCAATCAGCGGGTTGCGAGTTCGAATCCCTTCATTGAAAATGCTCACTCTTTTAGGCGTGGGGGCGTATATAATGTGACGCTCAATCGCATTATTCGTTGGTAAAATAGCCTAAGAGTTGGCGGTAGGTGGTGTTGACTAGCTGCCTTCCCTCTTATCTATCACTGCTAAGTTAGGGACGGCTATCGCAGATAGCCCTCGTGTAGCTTTGCGCGAAGTTCAAAACAAACAAACAAACATAGCAAAAGGATCAGGTCAAGTAACTGAACGAATATTTGTAACACCAGGAACAAGATTCTACACTAATTGGCAAAGTATATTAATAGTATTAGTGTTTATTTGTTTGGACCTAAGCACAAAGCTACTTAATAGGCTATCTATGCTATGCCCACCATGAGTATCGAATCTGGTTTTTAGCGTTATAAGCCTTCAGACTTACCGCTGAGCCACTGGGAGGCAGCATTAGTCAGCTGAAATAACTGTATGAAGGTTTGACATATTAAGAGAAACAACCTTCAACTTATTATTACTGAAAACACAAGTGGGCAAACAAAATATATCAACAAATAAATGGTAACAAATCATACAATGGCCTATTACTACTATTACAAGCCCCTAGTGTCACAGCGGTATGTCTGCGGACTTACAACGCCAGAATCCGGGTTTCAATACCCGTGGTGGGCAGAGCACAGATAGCCCATTGTGTAGCTTTGTGCTTAATTACAAACAAACAAACTACTATTACAACAAATGGTCTATTACTACTATTACAACAAATGGTAACAATCATACAATGGCCTATTACTACTATTACAACAAATGGTAACAATCATACAATGGCCTATTACTACTATCACAACAAATGGTAACAATTATACAATGGCCTATTACTACTATTACAATTTCGGTTTTAAAAATCTAAATATTCTTAACTAATTTTCAGTAGAAAGAATCAAAGTAGGTCATTCGTAAGAAGTTACATAATTTGCAGTGGAAAGATAAAATATTAGTTCAATACCGAACAAGTTTTTTAAAATTAAATACACAGTTGAAGATTATAACGTGTAGCAGAAATTATATTCTTTCTAGACACGTGAAATAATATTTCATTTATAAGTATACTATATATTTGAAACAGGCACACGGCTATAACTGGATGTATTATCAACATCCATTAATTGCTTCTTATTATACCTTAAATATTGGAGGTACATTCTAACATATAACATGAGCCAGGAGAACCTGGAATTGTACTCCAGTGCTGTCGGAAGACATTAATGTATGGTTTAACAAAAATAAGCAATATAGTAAACAACAACTGTTGCAGAGTTAAACTTCTTATGGAATGAAAAAAAAAGTCTCCCCTTCAGTTTTACATTTTCAGCCGCGGCATAACGGTTCATAGAACGGCTCTGAGATTTTTTTTTCAAGTACAGACTTTTAGCTCATAGCTCCGTCATCCGTGTGAGATCGAATTACAGTTTTCGACTCAGGAGGTGAAACTCTTTCAGTTGATGTATTTGACAATGCTCAAGGTCTCATGGATTAATTTACTCTAATCTTGCCTTAAAGAATTTCAATTTAAGAGTAGGCTGGTAGAGATCCTGATAAATAATGAAATCGAATCGGGTATACGCGCGCTTCACGCTTGGTATTGCTGGCGCACAAAAATATAACTAATAAAAAGGAAAAAAAAAAGTCTCATACATTAATTTATTTTAATTCTGCCTAAAAGGTGCCACAGCTATTGAAGATTCCCTCTTGTTTATGGAAGAAAGGTACATATTAGTTTTCAAATATATATATAATCTTTCAATCTATTTATAAAAATTACGATGACATTTGACATCATATAAATAAGATACTAAAGCAAAATACTATTCCCAGTTTGCCCCTGAAGAAGAAAGAGCTTTAGGGATTTTATTCATTTATAAAGCAAAATACTGTACATGAAAAGAAGTATTAGTGTATAGAATGAAATATTTTAAAATAAATCGTAGGTACAGGTGGCTGGAAAACAACCTGACAGCTACCTGCTTTAAAGCTTCTTTAGACTTCTGTTAAAATGATGTTTTTTAACACCAGGAAACATTGCATGTGTGGTTGCAAAGGATGTGACAGAACTTTTGTTTCGGTTGTGTACCAGCCCTTCAAGGTTTTATCGTTAACAGACAGGCGGACACACAAAACCTGTCGCCTTCTGAAGACACCCATGTGATCAAATTTTAAAAAGTACTGCTATCGTAGAAGGACTCAGTAACATACACTGTAGGATGGGCGATAGGAAATGCTATGAACATCTAGAATGTTCAGTTATGTCATGAAGCTCACTACCATATCTGAAAGAAAGAGAACTTTGTTAGAACTTATGAATGAATAATGATGGTTTAATGATACCTCTTGAATACAATATAAAAGTTATGAAACTACAGAACAATCATTAAGGTGAATGGATCCTATTCACTATACAATGAATTGTCCATACAGTCTCAGATTCGGCAAGCTGTACTTCAAGAAGTTGGTCAATCTGATTTATTTAACTAGGGCACCCTGTATTTGCAACCCAAGATGGCGAAGACAATGGTAATTTCTCATTAATTATGTTGCTATAGAACCATTCTACAAATTGCGTGCCCATCATATTTCTAAACTACACAATCTTAGAATCACAGGACAGCCAGTGCACCATAACAAAGACCATAATTATCAAAGGCCACTGAATCAAGAACATATGATTTTCTAGATATTATTGTGTATAAAAACTTTATTTTTTATAATTTTGAAAACAAATGTTTTTACTCGCATTGCACACACTTCTCTAACCTAGTGCTATTACTCTTAGGCTTTAGTGCTAGACTTATGGCGGATGAAGTATGACCTTTGTCAATTTTCGTTCTCCCCCCCCCCCTCTGTATGTATATATATAACCAAAAACTCACACGTCAGGACCTAGTACAAAACACCAAAGTAAACCGCCGATTTAACGACTTCACAACTCTTCAAATTCACGAAGCAATAAAAATCCTACAGCAAACTCCCATGATCAACAAACAATCGACAG
>NW_013666343.1:404655-417612 GCF_000517525.1 Limulus polyphemus | reverse complement strand
CTCTAACCTATGCTATTACCCTTAGGCTTTAGTGCTAGACTTATGGCGGATGAAGTAATGACCTTTAGTCAATTTAGTTCTCCCCCCCCCACTCTGTATGTATATATATATATATACATATGCTATAATACAGGTGTAGTTTTATTGATTTTAGCCAATCACTGTTTCTCAACCTCGGTTGTCATTGTGTTATGTAGTTGCTTATATTTCAGTTTGAAGTCATGAGATTGTGATCTAAACACGTAATGAAAGCTCTTTGTTCTTCTCCACAGTACACGCTATTACTATTATGTCTTCCAGTTCAGCGGAGATTCGCGTAAAGATTGGAACAAAGTGATAAAAGCTTAGCTTGGTGATGTTGTTGCTACAAGAAAATACGTTTATGAACAGCTTCTGCTAATAATTAAGTCATGGTTGATTTTTATAGGCTCCATAAAAGCTTGTATTATTATTTCATACATCATTTGAATTAAGACGTTTCAGCACGATAGGAAAGTAGTTTCTTTTTCGTAAAATAAGAACTGGTAGGCTTAGTTAGATCCTTTTGCACTCGATCATATCAGCGTAGCCGAAAGTGAAAGGTACTGTTTCTTAATCCATGATTATTACATTAGGCCTTATTTGCCTAAGTTACTTAGTACTGTTACTGCTTGAATCAAAACAGAGAAAATGTTTACAGTTTTATAAAATACAAACTTAATACGAATGTTTTAAAACATTGTAGGAAGACATAAGAATGAGTAATTAAAATCTGCAACAAAGGTAAGCATTTTTAATTGTTTCGCAATGGAATCTTCTCTAATTTTGAAAACTGTGAATAGATACGAATATCACGTATGAAAAAGATGTAGTTGTAGAAGCTACATAATCTGTAGAAAGTTTATGTGAAGTTTTAATCTCTTTCAACTAATAGTCTGTTTTGCAATGTAAATATCAAACACATGTGTCGAACCAACCCAGCAAGTTGTTTGAAAGTTAATATTTAAACATTCGAAAAAAAATCGCACAATCTTCCTTTTAAAATCAATATGGAAACTTTTCTTAAATACTTTACTTTGGACGCTTCTATTTCTATTAGTATTACTTCCTGTTGGCATGTTTATTTTTTATCAAAATTATGTCCTGTAGCCATATCTATTTCTATAAGCATTGTGCCCTATCAACATATCTCTCTCTCTTAAAAGAGACTTAAAACTTATTACATACACCACTCTTATAAGAGACCTTACTGTATTTCTTTGGTTTGGTGACCCAAGTTGTGCTGATAAGTCTTAAACAGGGGAAACGTCAGTCCACAGCAATGGTTACAATGTATGCAATAATATATTACGCCTGTACGTCACAGATTATATTTTCATTTTTATCTTTGGTGAAAAAAATATAAATCTGTAATATCATGGTATAGTATAGTAGTATTGTCGTAGCGTATTCTACCATTAAGCGGTTTCTTTTTAGATTATTTGATAATAAAACATTCGAGATGCAGTCCAAGTAACAATACTGTATGGTGAATCATAACCTTAAATGTGAGAAGCGACATAAAACTGTTTTTGTAGATAGGCGCATCACTATCTAATATATACATAAAGACGCGACACAAATGTACCAAGATGGCAGCCTCATGGTACGTTTTCTGAGCCTTAATGTCGTATCTAGTCTTGTGATCTCGACACGCCAATTTCTAAAAGTATTTATATTATGTCCACCTGTCAACATGTCAATTTCTATAAGCATTATGTGCTAATGGCACATTTATTTCTATAAGCATCATTTACTGTCGGTCTGTCTATTTCTATAAGTATACATTATGTCGAGTCGGCCTGTCTATTTCTATAAGTGTATATAATGTACTGTCGGCACCTCTATTTCTGCAAGAATCATGTCCTGTCGACATGTCTGTTTCTAAAAGTATATGTGACGTTCTGCCGCCATCTCTATTCCTATAAGTATTATGATAATGCTTATAGAAATTGACATGTTGACAGGAGATAATGCTTATAGAAATTGACATGTTGACAGGAGATAATGCTTATAGAAATTGACATGCAAACAGGACATAATACTTATAGATATTGACATGTTGACAGGAGATAATGCTTGTTGCTGGTTTATCGTTTTAATAAGTTTTTGACTAAGACTATAATGGTACAGACTCCATTTAAGCAGGTTTTTATTTTGTAGTATTTTTTGGCAATGAAGTTTACAGGGAAATTATGACTACACAAAGTACTTGTCTTCAAAATTTAAACACTTTTAACAGTAATAATTTCTCTGTTTCTTAATTGGAAGTTTCTTTGATGTTTAGAATCTTTGTTTTACATTTTGTTAGAAAAACTAGGTCAATAATCTCTTCTAATATTAAGTTATTCGTGTGGTAGTCATTTTCATTTTACCAACTTTATACTTAATATTGTAATTGACTTTTGCAACTGTGCCTTACTGAAGGCAGTAATACAGAATAATTCTATACACAAAAGTAAATTACAAACTATCTGCTCTGTTATCTTTCATAGTATTTTCTGTCTCGCCTGAGCATTGTCATTTAGTAAACTTCCTATAGATACCTCGAACTACTCGGCAAAGCTTTCCCAACTTATCTCCTGAAATGTCCCCATATTTCTCACGTGTAATGTGTTTACCCAAGGCCGAACATTGCCATCTCAGACAGCACGCCACAAAATAGTTCACGGGCTTAGAAAATGTATTTCTAACGACACCACAATTTTTTTCCCTATATGGTACAGATGGTGAATTTCTCTAGTTGGATCAAGTGGCGAATTCATAATAAGAAGAACTTTTATTTTTTAATCCTCGAAAAACCCGTTAACTCTCTTAAGATATGTTAAACTATGTAGCATACCTTTCAAGAACTTTTTTTTGGCTTAAATTTTTCTGTAGAACAAAATACCACGACATTTTTTTAAATTTTGTTGTTGCGAGTAATCACTTTGGAGTACAGAATTC
Source organism: Limulus polyphemus (assembly GCF_000517525.1). Lineage (NCBI taxonomy): Eukaryota > Metazoa > Arthropoda > Merostomata > Xiphosura > Limulidae > Limulus > Limulus polyphemus. The sequence goes on along the minus strand of NW_013666343.1, from coordinate 414,648 downwards.
TATACGGTCATCACTTCGAAGTATAAGTTTCGATAGTATTATCGTTCAGAGTATAAAATTTTATAGGATTACCATTTTAGACTTTAGGATTATAGAGGTTTATCACTTCAAAGTATAAGATTTTATAGGATTGACATTCGGGGTAGAGAATTCTACCGGATTATCACTTCAGTGTATAAGATTTTAGGAATCATAATTTTGGAGTATAGGATTTTACAGAATTATAATTTCGGAGTATTGGATTCTATAGAATTATCACTTCAGAGTAGATTCTACAGGACTGTTCTTTCGAAGTATAAGATTTTAAAGGATTATCACTTAGAATTCAATAGGATTACTATTTAGGAGTATAGGATTCAATAGGATTACTAGTTAGGAGTGTAGGATTCAATAGGATTACTATTTAGGAGTATAGGATTATATAAGATTACCAGTTAGAGTTATGGGATTATAAAGAATTACCCCTTTGGATTGTAGGAGTCTAAAGGATCACCATTTCAGAGTAAAGGGTTCTACATGATTGTCTCTTCAGGGTATATGATTCTATAGGATTGCCATTTCGATCTATAGAATTCTATAGGATTACCATTTCGGAATATAGAATTCAATATGATTCTTACTTCAGAGTATAGAATTCCAGAGGATTACCACTTCGGAGTAGAGGATTCTGAGATAAAAAACTGTCTAACAATTCGTTGAATTCCATTCTAAGATAATATACTCTAGTCTTCATAGTTTAAAAGTAAGAGTTTTAAAATCCATTTACTGGGATAAGTTAAAATTGCAAACGAAAATAGATGTAAATTATTTTACATATTATGTTAATTTTTAGCTTATTGTAACTATTTCTACGTTATATTTGAACGTACTAACATATTTGAGTTTCGAAATACTCTAGCATGTACTAGTTTTACTTTAAAACAGTAAAAATAAGAGGCGGTTTTTAAATGATTTAAACAACAGAGTACAAACATTTATTATTATTGTCAACGGTGAAATGAAACACTGTCTTCGGTAGTACTTGCAATGTGCCTGCGGTGATAAGCGTGTGTTACCTCCTTGTAGAGTTTTTAAACTGCATCAGATCCTATCAACCACCAGCCTGAAGAAATCTGTTATGACCATGTTCACGGATGTTTGCTCACGAGAAATGTAGCCTTATTGGAAAAACTTTTTTTTGGATGAGTTGAACAAAATTGAGAAATGTTCATATACTTTTTTGTAAGTTTGTAAGGTTTGAAGTCTGAAGGTTTTCTTTTATAAGTTTAAAAAATGTTACTAAAGAATCAATTGAATCTGCCCATGCAGAACAATCAACAGAGTACAGCTTGTTCTTTAAACGGCATAATTAAACACAAGGTAGAGAGAGAGAGAAATGTATCAGAACATTGATCCAAAGAGAAAATATATACATGTCTACTTAAAACTAAAAAAAAAAAAAAGAAGAAATACAAAAATCCCGATTCTTAGTGTCTTGAATATTAGAATTTCAGACACACTGACAAACACAATCATACACATAGTATTAGTGAAACAGTACTTCAAGTGACACAATTAGAATAAACAACTTAGGTGACATTCTGTAAAAGAAAAAAGTAAATATCACTTTGAAAGGTCTGGTTGTATGACAACTGTAATTTTTCTTTTGTATTGCCAGAGGAACGCAAAATAAGAATAAAACATCGTGTTTTAAAAAGAAAAAATTCCAAGGAATTGCACATGCTAAAACATCTGCCTAGATGTGCAAATGCATCACAAGTCACTGAAGCCTCTATAAAGTTAAACAATAGTTAATGTATAAGCAAAATAACACAGAGACAAACAAATATAACGTTCACTTATTTTTATACATTTCCAAAATATATACGGAAATTTCTTAGCTCTGAATAGTCTTTTTTTTAAGACAAAATATCAAAAAATTGTTTAAAACTCAACATGACGCGTGTTTTTTTAAGTTAATACTGAAAAGAAGTCGCTTCAAGCGACAGATTTTCATTGCCTGTTGTAGCGACAACTATAATTTTAATTCAAACAATTTCGAGTTTTTAAATTTAATTTTTAATGCGTAAGTTTTTAGTTGCGTTTGCTCTGGCGAAATAGGCCAGAACTAAACTAATGTTGCTAACAATTAAGGTAAGTCTTGTGTGTACTAACTCCATACATAAGTTAAACTAGTTTCAAAACACCCTTTTGTTGTTCTGAAAATTAGTTTATGTAATCAATTCATGTACTTATAATTAACGTAAACACTATCGTGATTTTAATGTAATATGATTGACCAATTATAGAGGGTAATTGGTTGGTTAATTATTTGGATTATTTTTTGATGACTCAGATTATTCTTTAGTTTGCAAAAACTAACAAACTCACACTTGTTTTCATTTAGTTTATTATATATAAGATTTTCTCCCTCATAAGAGTTTCTCCTTTTAGAATAATATTACGTTGTCTACCGTTTTTGTGGCCTTATTGCTTTGTTTACTTCCATTGGCTTGAATGAGCTCCTACCACAAGATCGAACGATTAAAGTGAGTCATTTTCTACGAACAGTATGATAGAAGAGCAGAGAGTGGTGTTCGGTCATATATGATCAGTTACTATAACATTATTTGTGTTTTTTTTAAAGGCTCGAATTTCTTACATGATACATATGTTTCAGGAAAGCCTTGAAACGAACATACACTTTTAGGAACAGTGCACATACACATGAGAATTCAAAGAAAAATCCTCTCGTTTATGTGACAATATATTATTTTGGAATACAATCAAATACATAAAACGTCATTGAATAGCGTGATATTAGACTCTTCCTCTAAACTATCTGATTGGTATAAACCTACTTAACAAGCTAGTTGTCAGACAGAGATTCAACAAGTTCAGGACAGTGAGACGATCCATTAACTTCAGTATTAGTACAGAACGTTACAGTTTATTCACCTTACTTTATAAATGTGGATCTTCATAATAAATGCTATTCTTATTTTGTATAAGAACCTGAATCACCAAAACCTAATATAAATATTGCAAATAAATAAATAAAATTTTTCAAAAAAAAAAGGAAGAAAAAATAATTTTCACAAAGAAAGAATGAATCGAATCTTTTTCATGAATATAAATAATCGGAAATTTTATACTCAGAAATGGTCGTACCAGTAAAATTGAAATAATTTCTTGTTGTTGGACTGTATAAGGTTTCAGTACGAACAATTATAAATAGCTAGATGTGTAAAATATCTATATTACTAGATCTTAAATACAGACCATGATTTTCTCTTATGTACATATATTGAGTTATCATATAAATGAAATTTATTAAAAATGCCTGAAGATCAAGTAATACTTGATAACGCAAATGGGTAAACTGAGGCGATTTTTCCCCTTATTTTTCTAGTTTTATTTTCATAAAAGCAAGAGCAACTCATTGGAAGAAATATTTCAATATTTTCCGAACATAATATTAAGGAAACGTTTTATTAAATATTCCTTCTGTTACAGTATAAGGAAAAATTTGCTTAAAGGGTTGTTCATTTTATCCCATTTTACGAGTTCGTGAGCATTATGATTATGTTTTCTTAGTTTTGGTATGAACTACAAGATGATCTTCTGCTCTCTCTTATAAGAATGTTAGTTTATGAAATTGTTCCAAACTTTTTTGAAAAAAAGAGAAATGAAGAAAACTTGTCCAATTGTTTGTCCTAGAAGTGGTAGTTTAGTAAATAAATGTTTAAAGCGGTAATTTAATAAAAAAAAGTTCGACTCTTTCTCTTCAAAGTGGTAGCTTAACGTAAAATTAACATTATTTTCCTTTAAATTGGTAGTTGAAGAAAAGGTGTCCAGATTTTTCTTTCTTTCTTCTAAAAATGGTAGCCAAAGAAAGTTTCATTATTTCTTGTAAAAGTCATAGTTTAATAAAATGTGTCCCACTGTTTTTTTCCAAATCTGTTTCACAATTTCTTCTAAAAGCACTAGTTCCAGAAAACATATCACCATTTTTTGCGTGGAATGTTAAGGTTAACAAAAATCTGACTTCTCTTCAAAACAGTACTGATTAACAGTTGTTCTAGTAGTGTCACTAGCAAGAATTATATTGTCAACAGTTATTATAGCCAGTGTCGCTATTTTGTATCAGTGTCACAAGCAAAAATTATCTTACACCAGATGATGTATCAGTGTCACCAAATTCGACCGTTTGTCAAATTTCTACAAAGTATTAAACATTATTGTGGTTCCAATCAGACAAACGGACAACTCTGCTTCATATGTACAGATAAACATCAATATGCTTCAAGTATTTCATATATTTGCCATCCAACCTTCAGCTGAGAATTCATATCCACGTTTCAGTCCTTTTCAAAACATTGATAACGACAATTAGTCTGGACCTTCTGAGAGGAGACGTTGCCAATAACAAAACAACGATCTCACATGAGCAAGCAATGCACTGAGGTTTTTATTCATTGATTGTAAAATCTTAGTCTCCAGTGCTCACAATCACCATTACTGGGCTAAAGCATCTGAGATGCAGAGAGAAACACAATCAGTAGGTGCACTCTACTATCTGGTAAGTGGAAGACTGAATTCATCAATATGGATGAACTGAAGCTGGGTGGAAAATTCTCTTAGTTAAGTTGCTACCTGGTATTGTGGGATATACCATAACTTCCAGACATTATAACTTGGCCTATAGCATACCAAGCTGTATGGCTAGTATGACATTCATCGAGGGCTTAGATATAGGTTCAAATCATTGGAAAACTGAGAAAAAATTAAAGATTCAGTGTCACAACTACTGTAAGTCTGATAGATTATGTGGATGACTTGTGCCATTTACACAGTAAAACTTATTTGACCATACATAATGCAGTTCACCAGGATAACTTCATGAATAAATTCATTGGGGATATGCCAAGTAACCTCCTGAGGCACAACCTCGGAGTGAGGTATATTTTGAATCTCATGAAAGATTTGTTTGTGGTGATTAGATTCAAAGTGGTAATCCTTAAGCACAGAAAGCACGCAAATAACTTTATAGTATATCCAATAGGTTCATAGCCTCTAGAAATTTGTGTACCTCAGAAAAAGTAAGAATGAACTCAAAGTAGCTCAGCTACAGGTAGTGTGATGTGTTACTATTCAGACGACACTATCTACACCTTGTCAGATTGTCATAATACTGCATGAAAATTATCATGGCCAGTGCTTCATTGTTAATCAAATTATATGCTTTTTACTTCAAAAATGAAGGGCTTCAAATCCATTCTGCAAAATGTTTTAACAGAACAGTGGTGTTGGAGACAAGCAGCGAGAATTGCCACATTGGATGATTTAAAGTTGCTGAACCCTGGTTGGGTATATTCACTGGTTTGGAAGTGAGAAATTATTAAGCTGAATCAGGTGTTATAGTGGTCGACTTAGCAATAGTTGGTTTAAGAATGTTTTGGAATATGCTTGTGATTGCACACTGATGTGAGGTTGAGCTCTTGGTAGATAATGGTGCTGCCAGGAATTTACCTGACCTTACAGTATTTCAGTAAAACTTCTACTCAAGCTTTTGAGTACTTCCTTCTTTTTGGTTGCTGGTAATAAGCTAGAAATAAGGAGAAATACGTAGGTATTTATTACTAATGATGCAAACTCGTCAGCATCAGTTCTTGGCTCCAGCATAGGTATATTGTGGATAGAATTGCTATATGAACTATCTGAAACCATGGCTTGTGGAGCAGGTGAGCTACACATCTGAAGAAAATCAAATACTAGTCAAGTAAAGTCCAGGAGGAGAGAACTGCACAATTGAATATATAAAATAATTAAATCAAATACACAAGTAGTCTTTCATGGAAATTTGTGTGTGCAGTGATAAAGACTATACAGGGAATTTACTTATTTCAGTTCACACACCAGACTCTGATTGTAACATCTCTGACAACAAAGATTCTAGGTGGAATGAACTGGCCATGATATATAAATACGAAGGAGCAATAACTAACTATATAGCAAGCATTACTTCAGCCAAGCTGAATACACAGGCAAACCTATGGATTTCAAATGAGGTGACGCCACTGGTAGAAACGTTAGGAATAATCTGAGTATTAATCAGCAAAGAGAGCTCAGTAACCTATCAGCTGAGTATGCTTATGTCTCTATTGAACAAAATGAAAGTATTGGTAGATCAAATTGAACTTGTAACCATTTAGACACTAATAACGCATATCCCATAAAATAACTGTCACACACTTTTCTCTGTATCACTAAGGACATAGCTAAAACCGAACAAGGTTGGATGTTTATAGATATTACCATACCACCACTACCACCAGAGAGTGTTTGGTCATATTCTGTGGCGACTGCTGAGAAACAACAACAAAATACATTTTATTTCACTTTACACTGTTGTTGCTAATTGCATCCTGTGATGCACTTCTAACGAAGCGTACGAACAGATAGCCAGTAATGGTCCTTATCCTATTTCAGCAGAAACATTCAACATTATATAGTGATGGGCATTTCATTGGTGGTTTTAATTTTGAATTGCATTCCACTTTAGAGAACATTCTACGTGCTAACGATGGAAGATGTTCTAAGCTTAGACGCCCATGTCAAGCTAAAAGCGCTGTTTAAGCCACCTAACAATGTCGCTATTAAACTAGCGTTCAACCAACAAGTCCTAGTGCCAGTGGAATAGAGACCTTTCTACTGATGCTGGCATTCTAATCCTTGTCATTTAGGTGGTAAAACCGAAATGGTTACCGAACTCGATCTGTGTGTTCAATTGGTTATCGAGACAAACTTGGTCTTTTGAGTGACCTATCTGAGTTCCTCTGCCAAATTTCATAATAATTGGTTCTGCAAACTCCTCACAAAAGCGTATGACATCAGAAAAACAGGCAGATGGACTACTCTGATTAATACATATATTGATGGAAAACAGTAATCCTCTTCACAATAGACTAATAATATTTGAAACTCGAGTCCATTATGTATTTCTAGCGAGAAGAATAATAAATTTACAACAAGCATGATATTTCATTTTATGAGAAACTAGGAAATGTATTCGGAAATGCTAGACATACTAAGTACTGGTATAAATTGGGGCATGAGACCCCCTTTCCCTTCTTTTGAGGTTGAGCAAATGTACTGTTCGTCTGGTGCAATGGTACCTGCTACGCGCGCATCAAACTTCACTTCTGCTTGGCGTCGCTTCCCGTATTTTGCTACCAATCTGCTCGCTCACTTGAACCTTTCATTCATGCCATTAAGACGGTAGAATTGAAATGGCTGCTAAACTCAAACGGTTTACCCAATTTCTTACCCATTTAACCTCGATCTTTGGAAGATTCACCTTCCAAATGTTGCCGAAAGTTGTTTAGTCAGTTCTTTACAACGTTCACATGACACTAGAGAGAGACAGACAATCCTTTTTTTTATTATTTATAGGTATACATTACTCCGAGTGTTTTATTCCGATAATGTATAACTACACATTCAGTTTGTTTGTGTTTTCGTGTTTTGTAAAGCTCAGTTTATTTGATTACTACTGCTTTAGTTTTCAGATTTTTTTATTAATACGATGACATGTATAAGGTTACGTGTGGATGGCTATGTATGTTAATTTATTATGTCTTTTGAGTAGTCGGTTTGGTTTATCTTCTTCGTTCAAGGTATTATCTGTTTTATTATTTTGTTGTCGATATTACTTATAAAGTGTTATAAAATGTCTATGCTGAATGGTGCTGTTTTTACTATTTAATTTGTTTAATCCATTTGCTTTTGCTTTTATGTGATTTCAACAAAATAAAACAAAACGGTACGACAAAGTAGATGTTCTATGGGTTACAGATCGTTATGTAAATATGTTGTAATTTTTACAAATTAATATATATTTCGATTTGTAGCTTCTGTTTCAATCATGATCGTGACTTTGAAGTGACTATGACAATATTTTAGTAATATTCTCTTCATTATAAATGTTCTTGTTCCAACATGCTACTACGAAATGGTTTTAAATTTCTATTTTGTTTTGGTAGAAAGAGTTTTTCATGTTCTGTGCCTCCTTGTTTGTTCCGTTCTACACCGGTGTTCCCGTGTTTTTGTTTCATGACTTTGTATATACCGGTATATTAAATTAGCTGCATTATTTACTGGGTTAGTTTTTAGTTCTGATATATGCAGGTAGTCTGCTTTCACCAGAAATTACTGTTGTCCACGAACGTTAAGTACAGGTAAATAGCACATCCTATGAGATGTGTTTGTACTGTTCTATCATTATATGTGACGTCAAGCGCCGTAGTTGGATTGCATTTGTCTAGGTGTTATTTGCCTAGTATTGACGTTTGGATAGAAATCCACATTTGAAGATTTAAATTTATATTTAAAAGTATGGTCAAAAATGAACGCCCTGAGATACAAGGCAGGGCGATAGCGGTATGTCTGTATCTTAACTTTACCTTTTTTAATTCTTTCGATTAGTTTTCCTCATTGTGGGTTAACAGGAACCTGCTACGAACACGTGAAAGTATTTTTTCCTGACTTGTAGACTTTATGGTCATACCAATCAAGCACGATCACAACTATCGTCTGAAACATTTCTAAGAGACTGTATTAATTCCTCTGATGTTGCTCCCCATAGAATTGTCGCAGGTGGATTGGGATGAAACGTAATGAACAGGTTGCTGATCGTTAAGCCACGGAGCTACAGTTTTCTGATTTGTACTGTGTATTGGCTGAGTTAGCTTTGATCTTGACCATTTTATTTCATGCTTACTTTAATCTTCAGACTTGCTTCATGTTCAGTCTTCAAGCTTTAACACTATTTTATCTTCATAATCAGTCCTTCGTTCCTTCATTTATCTGCGGAATCTAATCACTCACCTATTTATTAATATTGATAAAAACTTACCAAAATATCAGCAAATATCGTGAGATCTGCATATAAAATTAGCTAACTTAGTTGCTAAGTTCTCATTTATGTAGTTAGTTTGCTTTGGTCAGAAATTATTGATAGTTACGATGCTATTTATTTTCCACGATCAATATTTCAAATGCCTTTTAATTCAGTAATATTTTAAACTATTCAAATCAATATTGAATGTGTTTTAACTGCTATTGGTATTTTCCATTTAAAGGACACCTTATGCGCATGTGGGTGGAACGGCCTACAGCTGAATGTATGGAGCATCGCGACTTTTACTTTGTATTTACCAATACGCAGCCCGACACGCTAACATTAAGGCCACACCACACTCATAGTGTTAAAAAATCACATTAACACAGTGTTAAACAATTGCAATCTTCTATTCGTAGACACAAGGTCGTTTGTGATCTTGTTTTATGAATTATATAAATACAAAATTCATTGCCTAATACATTTTATACGAATTTTGTTTTTCATCTTAAATGTCTTTCCACTCAACATATAAACTTTACGTACCACGTATATATATATATATATATACATACACACAGTTATTCAGAGGTCGCCACTTAGAACTAATTTATTATTTGCATAAGTACTATACCAGGCATAATTAAACAAACTAATGATTATGTGTGTTATATTAGGGTTTCAGTTATGTACACAGATTTCTATTTGCGTATGTGGATTGCTTTGCACTTTACTTGTTTGTGTTTCTTTTATTTTTCTTTACAGTCTTACTGAATCTTTTGTCGGTCAGGGTTGAGTTATTATATTTTTATATGATGTATCGAATAATTTACTTTCTTCTTAGTATACTAGAAATACATGTGATTATAAACTTAAATATAAGTATCTATCTACCAGTACAATACATATATATCCACAACCTATGTATCTATTTGCACAATACATAAAAAAAATTATGTACTTAAAGATATTACGTATTAGAATTTCAAATGGTATCAAATTGAGTTAACTGATAATTTGAATTTAGTAGTTAAATTGCATTTGAATTTAGTATTTGAATATATGCCGATATATAGTCAGTTTATGATATTTGCCAACACGATTGATACACA
>NW_013666343.1:396472-403803 GCF_000517525.1 Limulus polyphemus | reverse complement strand
AATAACAAATTCGTTACAAAGACAAATTACTTATATGTTGCATTATGTGTAGGATTACGAGTTTCACTTTTATAGGTTGAACACGCTCTATAAATCACAGGCCTGGCATGGCCTGGTGGTTACTGCGCTCGACTCGCAATCTGAGGGTCGCGGATTCGAATCCCCGTCCCACCAAACATGGTCGCCCTTTTAGCCGTGGGGGCGTTATAATGTGACGGTCAATCCCACTATTCGTTGTTAAAAGAGTAGCCCAAGAGTTGGCGGTGGGTGGTGCTGACTAGCTGCCTTCCCTCTTGTCTTACACTGCTAAAGTAGGGACGGCTAGCACAGATAGCCCTCGTGTAGCTTTGCGCGAAATTCAAAACAAACAAACTATAAATCACACAGTTTCGGCCACGGCGTTTACGAAGTTTAGTAGGTATTGTTCTTACCTTCAATGTTGTATTCGTAAGATATCTAGTAAAACTGGTCGAATAAAGAAAAACTGGAAAAAGAGGTTTTAGCTTAGAAGAGTTATTTGCTTAAGGTTTTACGTCTAATTCTGTCTTTACATAGCATCTTTATCACCAGTTTTGTGATGAATTTAGAGCAAAGCTACATGTGGGCTATCTGCGCTAGCCGTCCCTAATTTAGCAGTACAAGACTCGAGGAAAAGCAGCTAGTCATCACCACCCACCGCCAACTCTTGGGCTACTCTTTTAACAACGAATAGTGGGATTGACCATCACATTATAACGCCCCCACGGCTGAAAGTGCGAGCATGTTTGGTGTGATGGGGATTCGAACCCGCGATCCACAAATTGCGAGTCGAACGCCTTTACCACCTGGCCATGCCGCACCAGTTTTGAAAGAGTCACATGTTTATACGCTTTGTAATAACTTCCAATTTGAGTTAGATTCGAAGTCACTGTTATACGAAAGTACCCAAAAACATTTGACCTGTATCGTTGGATTGGATGACATAATGTTAAGAAATAGAAACTTAGCTCAAACAAACAAATTATCTGAGTTATATCAGTCACGAAAAGGGAAAAAAAGTTCAAAATATTCAAGAGAAACCTTTCGCTTTCAGAAAAAAGAAATAATGTTAAAAAAATTAGTTAATAACAAAAGTTTAAAGACGAACAATATTAATTGTGAAAAAATATTTAAAAAACAGCAGTTGAAAAAAGAAGAGGACAAAAGAATTGAGCATTTGAAATTCGCAAAAATGATTTGTAAGATACGATTAAGTTTAAAACTAATTAGTAGGATTTTGTTTAAAAAAGTAAATTATTGTTAGAAAGCGAACAGAAAGTTCTAAAAACATTAAAATTAAAAACTAATTAATGAGAAACATTCATAACTAGAACGAAAAAAAAAATAAAAAATCATCAGTAGCACATAATTATTACTGAAGCGTTGATGTAGGAAAAATCAGAGCCTGTAGCTTCGAACCTTATTTTTCCTCAAACGTTTCCAAAAACGCTTACCAGTTAGTAGGCAATGGGCAAATTTATACAAGTAGTAAATTCCCCTTGTTACATGTTTTTCTTTTTTTAATATTAATATCGAATTGTAAGTTAAGTCAAAATATACAGAACTGCCATACGTGAACGTCGTTAACTGAAGTTATATTGGCAAACTGTGAATATAAATGCAAGATTAACAGTCACGTTATCAGCAATATAAGTTCTCTGTACGTTCCATCACGCAACTTCAATATGAAAATATCTAAAAAAAAACATAGATTACTGATGTATAAACAACACATTATTGACTTTATGTGTACAATTGCTATTGTTGATGAATATATATATGTATATATATACATTTACATACAACATATCAAGCTTTATTGGTACTTCACAGAATGTTTTGACTTATATGAAGATGAAAAATGTGTATGTAAATACACAGTATCTTGTTATTATTTTTTGGAGCTATATCATAGAATCGCGTGGGTTATACAGGCCTGTTTAAGGTAACTGAAAGACAAAGTTCGTCTAATAATTGAGCAGAGTTTAAAGAGCTATGACAGTCATCTTAACAGCATTTTATTGTAACGCGTTATTTGAAAAAAAATGTAATATAATACTCTTTTTGTTAGAGAGGCACAAACTGTATGCTTGGCCATATATTATATATATATATATATATATATGCATTTAGGTGTCTACAATCTATTTTAACAATTGTGTTTTTTATAGTGTTTTGACTTCACCATTGTTATTTTCAAATTAGACTTAGTTTTTATTATAATTGTTGAGGGCACGATTCAGATATTTCTGACGCCTTAGGGTTTTATCCAATATATATTTTGTCTGACTAAAGATGGAATCACATTTATTGCTAATGGGATGGAAATTAGCAAGGCTGTCTGACCGGGAGTTTTAAAGCTTTCATTTCTTCCTATTTAGCTGATTTAAAAGGCGATAAGACTAGGACCCAATACATCATCCCTAATGGGGGGTGGAGAGGGCATGATGGGACAGAATTAGAATAAAAGACAGCGCCGTAGAAACTTTAAGGATTAAAAAAAAAGAAGGTCGTTTTTCCTTTTCGCCTCATATTACAAAATTGTCTGAAACATATTTCATTTCTTAATCGATTCCACTCTTATCTAAACTTTGAACATGTTCCAACTATATATGGATGATTATTCTTCTGGTACTGAGTGAATAACAAATTAGACCTACTAAGTGTATCGTACATAACCACATTTGAAGAAACATACATTGTGGACAGCGACGTTAAGGAAAATATTACAAATGTCAAATAAAATTTCCCTTAAGCGTCATTTTTAAACTTCATACGATTTATAAATATTCTAGATTTTTGAAACTGTGTAATAAATAGTTTCTATGTTTTCACAAATTTGATATTTTTATTCTTTTTGCTTTTGTCGTTTACTTACTAGAATTGTACCTAAGTCATTAATGATACTGTTGAATAGGCTCTAAGCAATGATACATATACATAAACACAAAACTTTTAAGCCTAATCTAGCTTTAATATAAGAAAAATACAGATTTAAAACAGAGGCAAGTTTGAATTTGTCTGCATGTTCTTTTCCTTTGAATAACTTTTCTGTTTTCTGACACAGTACTTTTTTAGAAATATTTACAGCTTATGTGTTGAAAGAATTGTGTTTGAATCTCTGTTACTAAACATGCTCGCCTCTTCGGTCGTTGGGGTGTTATAATGTTACGATCAATCCCACTAATTGTTGGTAAAGGAGTAAGCTCAAGAGTCGGTGGTGAGTGGTGTTGACTATATACTTTTCCTCTAGTATATCACTGCTAAATTAGGGACGGTTAATGCAGATAGCCCTCGAGTATCTTTAAGCAAAACTTAAAAACAAACTTAAGAAAAAAATTTATGGATTGACCTCATTATAATAAACTGTTTTCTCTCATTATTCACCTCGTCTAGTTGTTATTTCAGATAATAGTCATGTTTTAGGTACGATTCTTCCTAAAACACTTTATCAGTTTATAAATATATAAACGAGTCTACTGAAAAAGAAAATAGAATTAATGAACACTGTATCACAAGTAATTGCACACTTACACACATTTTATTGCAATATTATTACCTTGGAATCCGCAGTTTAAATTCTTTTATGAAAAGCAGATACAAATTATAACACTTTGTTTCACGTATCTCTTCCATCTTCCAGACATTAGGTTTTGTTTCCTTGTTTTTAGCTCATGTGTATGTTAAATGTTTTGTTTTGACCGAGAAATCTGATGCTAGGGAGTTTGACAAGAAAGAAAGTAATAAATAAAAAATGTATCCTCGTAGTGATTAAAAATGGTTGCGGCTAAAGTGTTAAAATTATACAAAGTTCTTTTTTGTATTTTTGACCAAGTCTCGGTATTTGGTATTTTGCTAAAAGCGGTCATATTAGAGTTTCCAAAATTTAGGTATAATTAACCCTAATTTACAACTGCTGATCAAAGAGAAAGTAACCACTAGCAGCACCCGAAGCCTACAAGGTTACTATTAATTTAATATCTGGATTGACTGCCACATTTAAAATGTTCACAGTTTCAAGTACAAAGAATACTTAGCGGTAAATCGCAGGCTCGAACCCTGGACGTTCTGATTTGCAACCAGACACATTAACGACTATGTTACTCCCGGTCATCTCACTTGAAAGTGCCTGGCTCTGTGGATGACATATTTAGTACCTGTATATTTGATTCACAGATAATTCTTGACCATTGTCTAGCGAAATTTCGCCATTGGATGAATGGACATGTTAGAGCCCTTTCCGAGGAAGGTTATATGTATAGCGACATTGTTAAACGATGTAGGGTCAAATAAGACAACACTGCAATATTTTCCTTATAAAGAATGCATACTTGAGTGTTTAGAAAATAATGGATCTGAAACCGCATTTCGAGCCAAACGCCCTCATTTGCAGAGTGAATGTTATATTTATGAAATAGAGCCACTTAACTCAAAAAGACATTGCAATGAATTGGACATATCTCCTGGTTCTGTTAATAAAATAATAACCAAATATTTAAAGTTGAAAATGGTTCAACAACCTTCCAGCCACACTTTAAAATCAATAGTTGTTTTCTTCAAAAAAAAATTGGGCCAAGAAGTTCGTGTCACAAGAATCCCATTCGACCACATACCACTTAATTCCTCCAAGAGACGTTATTTTATCTGCCTTAACTTTATCTTGGAAGCTAAAGTGAGAAATGTTTTTTTTAATTGGTCAAAATATTTGGTTTACAATTCATTTTGTTGTCCTTAGTAGGTTTGTTTGTATGTGTTTTAACATAAAACTACAGAATGGGCTATCTGAACTCTGTCAAGAGTGGGGAATCAAACCCTGGATTTTAGCGTTGTAATTTCGTAAACTTACTGTTGATCCGCCAGGGGCCCTTAGCCATTAGTAGAAGCTAGTTATAATGAAATAGTAGCATTGGACAGAATTGTATAATTATTGATTGTGGTCATCAGACAATGAAGGAAATAGTTCCAAATGTTTTAAGACCCGTAACACAGTTTTCATATAAGAGAAATAACATAAATAATTAAATAAAGCGATAATTTTTTACCGATTTTACCCTTATAATATTTTAATAAGTTGGTTCCCTTCCACAAATTATTACTAGCAAAAATTCCTTTAAATTATGACTATTATTTTATATCTAACAGATGTTTATTTATTAGACACGCTATTTTTTAATACAGTATGTTTAAAAAAGTACATATATGAATAGAAATGTATATTATTAGATATTGAATAAAGTGAATGATCCATACTTTTCTATCTATAACTGTGGTTTGGAGTTAAAAGAACTACAAACATCCAGAAGGTAATTAATTAAGTATATGTAACATTCTTTATGAATATGGCAAACAAAGAGCATTTTACAAACTTTTATTTTAGTGGCGGTTTGAAGGGAAGGAGCTTTATTTTAGAACAATCAGCTTAACAGAACATCCATACCATTATTAAAACATTGTATATTGATTCTTTGACGTACAGTAAAGTAGAAGATACACTTTTGTTTCCTTAGAGATTAACTGGTAATGAGAGAGAAGTGATTTTCAGTAACATTTTGTTGTCTGTGACAACCCTGGGAATATTTAGAATGAGAATGTTGCAGTAGTTTCTGTGTGGCAAGGGAGAAAAGGGTGTGTGTGATCGTGAGAAATAGAAAATTAATTAATAAACAAGTTAGAAGGGAGAAGAATTAGAGAAATGCCTTAGAAATTGGTAATTTTTGGTTAATCTGAATATTAAAAGTGGCTAGAATCTTGCCAATTGTTACTGAAAATGCTTAATGCGCATGAAACAACATACTTTTTGAACACCATATTAGTTTACATAAAGAGAAGTAAAGATGGGTTGTAGTCTTCTTATTTTTTAGGATAAGCTCATATTACTTTTACAGTAATCTCGAATAAAGATCCTTGTTCAATCTGATTACAACAGGCTTTGCGTCAATTTTTAATTGACTCACGATGACTGTTCATTAGTTGGTTTACTTAGAATGTCCTGAATCATTTAGTGTATACGAACTACGTTGACTTTAACTTCAATTCTAGCAACCTGTTATTGACTGCTTTTTCGTCTGGGTAGATGTTCTTCAAATGCTTAAGAACTACGAATGAATACAAAGAAGTGAAGGGGGAGCTAGGTTTTAATTTATTGGCTTGCCTATACACACGACAAATCGCATTTCAATGATGGCGAACTATTTTTATAGAACTATAACTGGTCGTGAAAGTTTGTAATAGATGAAGTAGACGTAATTGCCTATTTAGCTTTTTAGATGCATAACAAGAAAACTATCAATCAGAACGTTGTTTTCATGGATGTCTACCCTCTTACATATAAATGATAGTAATTTCAACAAATTAGATTAATTCAACAATCATTCCATCAAAATTCAAATCGACTGCTTTAGTTTGGTGTCTGTTCCTCTGAAGACGACGTTAAAAAAAGAACCTTTTTACATAACGAACACGATCTGGACAATGCTATCTCACTCGTAGTCCGTCCTATTGGGAGTTAACCTGAAGTATTCAATTTCTTTACCAATCACTTTGACTGCAAAAAGACCGAAGCTCTCTAACTTGTTCAATTTCACCCTTGAATGAAGGTGCAGAATTTTAATGGCTGTAAAATCAGTTTAATAGAGGTAAAAATAAAGACAAAAAATCTACTAGGTAAAGCAAAGCAGTGAAATAAAACCCTTCTCTCTATAAAACTAAACTTTAATAAAATAATATAATTTATAGGTTGTAATAAAGAACTCCTGGAGCAAATTAATCATTCTACTTGAGTTTTTGAAATGAAAATGGTAGTGCAGTTTAAGTTAACCTAGGAATTTTTCAGAAGTGCAACTTTTAACAAAAACACTTCTCGTCATCTTAGTTGGAACGGCCGTGATTACCATACGTTGGAACTTCATATATGTTTAGCTGAAGGAAGCACGGTAAAGGTACATTTTATGTACGTTATTATTGTAGTTTAAGCAATTTCTTTATAGTTATTCACCTGGATGACTGGGAGAAGTGTGGAGGCGGAATATTTGGTGTACATTGTTCTTCTAGCTTTAATTAAGCCGATTCTGCTATGGTTTTCCTTCAGGAGACTAATAAAGCTTACAGTAATCGATCCAGCTCGGCTGAGGAAAGCTGAAAGCACTTCAATTTGCAGTTCTTAGTTGGTTAGGGTATAAATTATCCAATGTGTGACGGCTTTATTATTATATATATATTTTAATATTGATGTTTGTTTAAATTAAATGTATATTTAGAAATGTGCATAATTTATACTGTTAAATATGTATCGCGAAACTCCCGCCTGTTCTCTA
>NW_013666343.1:373768-396462 GCF_000517525.1 Limulus polyphemus | reverse complement strand
GAACGCGCCGCGCCAAAAGACAGTATCTATTATTGGGTTGCTGTAATTGGTGTGCTATAAACTCTGTAAGCTATAACTGTGATTAACACTTAATAATCAATTTATTAATACCTACATCAACTCGAAATTAACTCGCTCATCGTGAACCCTTGATAAGATATCAAGGAAGCTCCAGACTAGAAAGAAAACTTTATATTGCTTGTAAGTTTGTAAAACTTTTGTATATAAATCATTGTTTGTAATAACTATTTGTAATAACGGTTATTGCAAATTGTATTATTGTTTGTATATTAAAACATTTGTATAAAAAAAAAAAACTCTGTGTATCAATTTTGTTGGTAGATATCATAAACTGGATATATATTGGCAAATATTGAACTTGTAAATCTAAATTACAATTTAACTCAGTTTTAGGCTATTAGAAATTGTCATACGTAACATAATAAATTGGGGGCTCGTGTCCGAGATCTGAATCGGAGACAATATTCAATATAAATTAAAATTAAATCATAACTCAATTTATATCTATCAGTGCCAACAAGATTTGATCATGTCTGATTATCAAGATTTTATTGAATCACTCTCCTTCGAACAACTAAAAAGATATAACAAAAATGAATTGCTCGAAACTGCCAAAATTTTAGAACTAGAATTTAAAAGATCAATGAGAAAAAATGAACTAAAAAAACGTATTATCGAAATACTAGTCGACGATGGTTTGTTGCCTGAGGAAGCATTAGAGGAATACTCTAATGTCCCTACTAGCCAATCGGGGTTGAGTGATAAAGATAAGCTAGAGATACAGCTAAAACTCAAACAAATCGAGCTCGAACAAGCTCGTATCGAAGCCGAGAAAGAGAAAGAGCAAGCTCGCATTGAAGCCAAAAAAATATAAAAAAAGAGAAAATAAATTAGTCTGAAAGAAATAGAAATTAGACTCAACACTGATCGACCAAGGCAAAATGGCAACTTTGAACTTAATCGATCTGTTAAAGTACCACCATTCAATGAAAATGAGCTTGATAAATATTTCCAACATTTTGAGAAGGTTGCCCAAACCATGGAATGGCCCACCGAAAATTGGTCATTATTATTATTACAAAGTGTTTTAACTGGTAAAGCACAAGAAGCTTACGCCGCTCTCTCTTTAGAAGATTGTACGAATTATGATAAGATTAAATCAGCTATTCTCAAAGCATACGAGTTAGTACCGGAGGTTTATCACCAAAAGTTTAGAGGTTATCGCAAACAAGATAATCAAACTTATATGGAGTTTGCCCACGAAAAGGGGGTTTATTTTGATCGATGGTGGAATTCTATGTATTTTGGCAACAGAGGATCCTTGTTAAAAATCCAGCTTCTCTAGTTTGAAGTCTGCATACAGTCTGGCTAAAACTTCATCAAAACCATCAAGGTTTGTCTGCCATTTTCGTAAAAAACCTGGTCATGTTATGTCAGATTTTTGGCATTTGAAAAAGAAAAGGAGGTTATTAGAAATTATCATACGTAACAAATGATTCTCAATAGGTTAAATATAATACTGGAATAGAAAGAAAAGCTGAGTGCTAGGTCTAGGAGGAAACAAAACTTACAAAGATACGCCAGAGGTTCCCTCGCGTTCATAAAGTTTGTTTGTTTGTAATTAAGCACAAAGCTACACAATGGGCTATATGTGCTCTGCCCACCATGGGTATCAAAACCCGGATTCTAGCGTTGTAAGTCCGCAGACATACCGCTGTACCACTGGGGAGCCGTTTATAAAGTAAGATGGTGCTTGCTTATTATCGTAATTCACATGATTTCCTGTTAATGTGGTTTTGCTAGAAGCTTCATAAATCTGGATCTGCATCCAGGATTCCCAATGGACGTACCTGCACACCAGGTTCCGTTAACTTTACAACATTTTGAAAATTACCAAATTAGGGGACAAACCTACTGTACGCATCCAATGATAAAGGTGGAAAGACTCAAACAATATTAATATAAGAATTTCCACTTCTCACATCTAACAATAAAACTGGAAATACTCAAACAAAACAAATTTGATTTCCTACAACACACACCTAACGATAAGACGTAAAAAAAACTTTAAAAACTCTCATTTATTGAAGAATGTGAAATTGAAATTCTTCATTTAATATCAAGCTTTCACGGCAGAGATAAAATACTTTTGGAAGTTCCGTTTTGCACAAGACACACAGGTTTTAATTCATTTTTAACCTTATTAATAAGTTCTTATCGATTGTTGTCAATATAATATATTCAAATGCTGAAATATAATAGTGTTTAGTAGTTCTATCTTTAAAGAGGTTTTCGATGTCGTTTAATTTTTAGTGCAAAGCTGAGTAATGAAGTAACCGTGGTTTATCCACTGCGGGGAATCGAACCCCAGATTTTAGCGTGATAAGTCACTAAACCTACCATTTATATATCGGGAAACTTTAAAGAGCTAAATATACACATATTAATGGCTCATACTAAAAAAATATCAGAAGGAAGTTTTATTCTACAACCAAATATGATACAAAGATTTGGCCACTGTAGAATACATTATTTAATGCGATGTTATGTCTAATCCAGCTAAGTCGTAATTTTGTAAAAATATATTATTTTTATACGAAAATTAAGCATCTTGGTTCTACAGGGAAGTTTTGTTTGTTTGTTTGTTTGGAATTAAGCACAAAGCTACACGATGGGCTATCTGTGCTCTGCCCACCACGGGTATCGAAACCCGGTTTATAGCGTTGTAAGTCCGCAGACATACCGCTGTACCACTGGGAGGGGCGGAAGTTTTTGTGTAGAAGAAGAGGAAATTACTGCAGACGAAATTAAATCGTACTTTTTCATCTACAAATATTTCTTCATTTTGTCTGAGAAATGATTGAGAATGTTTTTTTTTTCCCATTGGAAAATAAGGATTTTTAATTCCTTATTCCATGAAGAATTATTTAATGATTATTAAAATGTAATGGTTTGGTCGAAGCTCCTTATATGAACAGAATATTCCAGAACAACTTATTTCACGAAATCGTCAAGTGTTTGACGATAAAAAAAAAGAGAAGACATTCCTAACACAGCTCCAATTTTCTTCTGTTCAAACCTAAAAACAACATTATTATTGACACTAACATGTGGTGGCTCAGTGGTAAGTTTTAGAGCGTACAACACTAAAATTCGGGCTTCGAATCGTGCAGTGGGCATAGTACTGATAGCCAGTCCATTGTGTGACTTCGTGTTTAACAGCAAACAAACATCAGATACTGGTATACACTTAAAATGAAGTTTTGTAAGAATTTTCTTTTTCAGAAGCTCACCTTCATATTTCGATTCGATTAGTTTTCGTGCTTATTTTCAGAGCCTAGAGTATCATATGCAGGCCAATAAATAATTCTGTAAAAAGTTGTGTTCTGTAAGTTAGAAATAGTTTTGTTTGTAATATAGATTTAAAACTACAATGAATCAAAAACCTTTCTCGCTCTATTTGCGTTTGGCTTACGTTTGTTAACTTTAAACATTAATTAGTATTTTCATAGGAAATATCTCTCTATTTGTTTTAGAACAGAGCCACACTGGCTTATCTACTTGTTCGTTTGTTATGTATTTTGCGCAAAGCTACACGAGGGCTATCTGCGCTAGCCGTCCCTAATTTAGCTGTGTAAGACTAGAGAGAATGCAGCTAGTCATCACCACCCAACGCCAACTCTTGGGCTACTCTTTTGCCAACAAATAGTGGGATTGACCGTCACATTATAACGCCCCCACGGCTGAAAGGGCGAGCATGTTTGGTATGACGGGGATTCGAAGCCGCGACCCTCTGATTGCGAGTCGAGCGCCCTAACCATCTGGTCATGCCGGGCTGGCTTATCTGCTGTGTCCCCAGCTGTGAATTGAAATCTGAATTTTAGCGTTTTAAGTTCATAAAAGTACTGCTGTCCCACTGGGGGACGATAGGAAAAGTATCGTTTTTTAAATTACTTTTCACACAAGATGAAGTCAGTGGCAATCAGTTTAATTATGTTGATTTCATGATAAAATATGAATTGAGCTCTACGAAACAAAGTATTCACTTTCGACAATATTTAAAAACAATTTTTTTGAACCAAACCTAATTATCAATAACTTCTGACAAAAGTAGTGTCTATCTACATAGATCAGAACTAAATATTAATATAGTAATAAATATAGTTAATTTAAACTATCATAAAACAAAATCTTCTTGTGATTAGACTGTTCGCTGTTAAAGATTTTTTCGGTAGTATTCTACTAAAAATTACAATAATGATTTTATATTTTGGAAACATATAAAAACTGGAATTTAATGAAACACAACTGTTACCAAAGTACTGTCCAAGACGAGGGTGTGTTTGTAATTAAGCACAAAGTTAAACTATTTGTTCAATGAGCTATTTGTACTCTGCCCACCACGGGTATCGAAACCCAATATTTAGCGTTGTAGGTCCGCAGACATACCGCTGTATCACTGGGCATCAAAGACGACTGTAGTGTACTTACTGCTTGTAATGTACTTTATTTATATTCTAGTTAAAATATGACAACAGATACAACATAAATATGTTTATTTTTCGATCCGTTATTAAACATAAAACTCTTCTATTGTAATATACATTTTATTACTTAAACTTATGATCAGTAATAAACTTTTAGCCTTTTCTTAAAAAGTTAACTCTAAACATCAAATACGAATTTATACTTTAATTTCATAAAATTCAATCTGCACACAAGACTTGCTAACAAAACAAATTGATACATATTAAGACTGAAATGTACTTCGTTGTGAATCTATTCTCCGCTTACCATCTAACAAAATTATATAGATACAATTTACTTAAATCTTCAAATACAAGGATATTCCTATACTGTTTTTCTTACGTTATGTCTATCATAAAAGAGGATGACTGTTTCTTCCCAGGAAAAAAATAAAATACAGCTGCTTGATTGTGGAAAAGGTTAGCTGCAGATATCTTTTTTTTACGTTAAGGGCTACGATCTACATTTTATTCTCAGGCCAAGTTTTTAATACTTGTAATATTTCAACTAAATGTCCGAACTTTACGAAAAACGTCTATCTTTATCTTGAAGATAAGATAGGTTATATTATGGTCAGGGGATGTGGGTTGTAGGTCTTCGTTGAACGAGAACGAGATTAGAACAGCCTTCCCCATGAATCTAAGTCAAGCGTTTAATTCACGGTTCATCTAATCTCTTATTTATTATACTGTGTCCGGGGCCACGAATCACTGTGTGAGGCTATATGTTTCGAGGGAATTGAGATTTAGTACGCATTATTTTGTGAAAATTAAATGATAAATAATGCGACTTTTCAACTTAATAGTGTTAGTGCTTTAATATTGGCCGATTGATTAAAACTGACGAGAAACTTAGTAAATGAGTTCCATTGTCCAATAAGAAATCGAAATGTCCTGAACAAGAAGAACATAAATGCTGTGGTGTAAGTTTGTCACCGCAGCCCCTGCAATTGCGGGGGCTCGAAGGGTCTGACTATCTTAAGAATTGCCAACAAGGGGGAAAGGCATGCAATTTAATTTGATTGAACTAAAAGGTGGTTGCACTGTTCTGTTCAGTTAATTATATCCACCAGCAAGAATCGTAACTACAATTATAGGGAAATAAATGTAGGGAGCCAAATTACTTTTGGGGGCATCATTTGTAGTTACGCCACTGCGTAAATGTGTAGTAGTTACACATTAAAGCTACCTGTTTGTTACTTAATGTTACAGGTTCTTTAGTTCCAGAGTGGAAAATAAATTACTGACGAAATGATGGCACCACATCTATTATGACCACGCAAAATATACTCTTCCATAGTCACATGAACTTGAAAGGTTTGAAGTACGTTATTAATCCGAAACACTTGAAAATGTTTTTAGCCGCAGCATAATGGCTCATTAAATAGCTCTGAGTTTTTTTTTGTGTTTTTTTCAAGTACAAACTTTTAGCTCATAATTCCATAATCTCTTGGCCGATTTGAGATCTAATTACAGTTTTGGACTCAGAAGGTCAAACCCTTTCGATTCATGTATTTGACCATGCCCAAGGTCTCATAGGTTAATTTACTTTAATCCCGCCTAAAATGATTTCAATTTGGGAGTAGGCTGGTACAAATCCTGATGAATAATAAAATCGAATCAGGTATATGCCCACGGTTGGTATTGCTAGCGCACAAAAATATAGCTAAAAACCAGGAAAAAATGTCTCATAGATTAATTTACTCTAATCCTGCATACAAGAATTTCAAATGCCGCGGCTATTGAGGATTCCCTCTTGTTTATATCTCAATAATGACAGATCTTTTAATTTACATAGAATAACTGCAACTGTCGTGAAAACGTTTTATGTTATTTTTCAGAGCTAAAGCTCTCGTTCCATGTTGAGCAGCTTTTTTTCTGATGTTAGAACATTCATTTCAAAATATGCGATAGGTAGGATTATCAAAACATATCGGAAAAATCTGTTATTGCCTTAATTAGAGAATTTAAATGATTAAGGATTTATACTATTAACAAACAAACAAATTTAAGATTAAATCTGGACTTATTTTTACAAACTTAAAATCACGAGCCTTAGACGATAATGAGTTTTCTTAAATTAAATGTAATTTTTAAAGTTTATAAATAATGTGTTTCACAAAGCGAAGGATTTTGTAGGGCACTTTATTAACATTTAATAACTAATAAGAAATAAAAATAGAAAAATTAATGAGTGTATTAGATTAATTAAAACTTTAGTAATTAATTGTAAATATATTGGAACGTCAGCAGAGTTTTAGATTTTTTTAATGAGCTGTAAAGGAGAATAAGAAAAAAGTCTGAGGAAACGTATGCACACACAAATTGATAGGAGGCTAGTTGATATTACTAAAAACTTGTTAACACGCTAATTCCAAATAAATGTAATAATAGTGGCACACGATTTCATAAAATTTGTTTGAGTAGAGCTGATGATTTATAAACAAATCTGATTAAAACGAAAGTATCACAATGCAGTGAACGCTATATCATATTCTCTGGTAAATCTGAGGACCAGTAGGTAAGTTAGAAATACCACAATAACAGGAGGAACAGAGTAAGTAAATACAACAGAACAGTGAAACGAGAGACTGGACACATTTGTTTTAAATAAAACAACCATTGTTGTTGGACTATAATAAAGTGTTTTGATGTGTTCTTGTTACAGCGATCGGGCTGGCGTTTTGTAGCAGAACGGGTGGCAGCTACTGGAGCTAAGAGAAATTCACTAGACAAAGAAAAAGGAGCCACCCGTAATTGTTAAACTGTGTTAACTCAACGACTTGGTTTAAATACTCATGCAAGCTATGCAAGCCACAGGAAAATTTCCATATAAACTAAAGGAAGACAAAGATTTCCTGTCTGTCCCTTATGTACATATTTGGACAAGCCATACACAGGCATTCGATCAAAATAAAAGGACAGAGGACCACTGATCGATTCCTGTTGTCTGCCACCTGTCTAACAATATAATTAATGCTATATAAATAAGACAAAAATAAGAAACTCTTTTTTTTTCCAGGTACTTTCGAAAGATAGACCTTTATTCATCCAGGAAAAGCTGGAACACACAAGATAGCATTAGCTAAATGTAAGATATACATGTACAACTTGTGAATCATTTTTTTATTGAGTTGAATATTGTGAAACAATCCAAGGGATTATGCCGACAGGTGTTGACCTCTCATGTGAGTAACAGATGCCTTGCAGGAGTTAGTAGGAAGTTCCATTTTTGATGTAACCAATGGCCTTCTGGCTGTATACTGTTCTATTGATTCTTCATCTATTGCTTTTCCTATATACACCATATGGTACTTTGTTTTCCAGAAGTCACATTACCTCTAAATGTCGATGAAAGCCTTCCATGGTTGCTGATTTCATCTTACTAGAGCAGAGGATATTGATATCCTGCCAGTAGAGTTATGCTGGTCTTGATAAAGAAGCTTCTTCTGTAAGCTTTTCATTTTATCCCTGCATGGCCTGACACATGCATCTAAGTTATAGTCTTACTAGGTACTTGCGTTGCTTTCTACCATCTACTTGAGGACCAACCACAGAATGTTATGTAATACTGCCTGTGAGTCAGTTCCAAAAATTATGTTAGTAACAGTGTGTATTGATTGAATTGCTGAATGCATCAGAGGAGAAACTGCTTTATGGGAGGTAGTTCCACCCTTGTGCTGTTTGTGGGAAGCTTGGAATCTCCTACATCCTTATACAGAATGTTACTGCTGTGTAAGACGATGAATACCAAATCAGCTTTCTTTGGCATAGGTAGCATCTGTGGCTATGAAGAAAGATAACTGTTCCCCATGCTTTTTAAAAAAAGGTGCTTAGATGTTTTTTTGTGATTCATCTTCTACCTAATTCTTACATTTTTTGTCTAGGCAGTTTCACACTGATACCCGTGGCACAAAATGTTTATTCTGCATGGAGAAATCCGAGAACTGACAGTGACAAATTATCTTGGTGATAGCTGTGTATAATAGGTTCAGTCATGAGGCACGTATTAGGCAATTCCCTGCTTGGTTAGTGTCTGCAGTGTGTCGTAGGTCTTTAATTTCCCAATTGAAAAGGGGACTGGTTCATTGATGGATAGCATGGTCTTTACATTGTAAGGTCCTAGTGGACAGTTTTGCTTGTAAATTTATTTTTGGTGTTCTACCAAACTGATGAGGATTTTGAAGGGTAATAAGGCTTTGGTGGAGTGGCTGAAGTGCATACCATGACCAGCCTTAAACAAGTGTTTTGTATTTTTTCAATCTTCTCTAACTGTGTAGCATTCATAATGATCATCAGTAGTGCATAATCCAGGAAAAAGCAGATAAGATTTTGATAAACCATAAGCAGGTGACTTTCTTCAGCTCTATTTCTTGCAGCAGTTTTCAATACATTGATGCTTTTGGTAGTTTTGATTATCATGGTGTTAATGTGACTGGTAATGTTGAATTGTCTGTCAAAGGTACTTCAGAGTGATCCTTCATGGGTTTGAGTAAGGATTTGAAAAAGGCATCAGCCCATTTTCACGGACACTATGCTTATATTTCAACTCTAGTTTCAACAGGTTGACTTCTTTAAGCTGCTTCTTAAAGGTGTAGATCCCTACACCATCCAGACTTGGAATTTCATTTTAGATGTATTTATAGCTCTGTGTATCTCATCCAAGATTGCTGTAGATTGAGCCTCTCCTGCATCTCACTATGTTCCATTCATTAATGCGTCTGTGCATGAAGGCACTGTTTTGGTTTTCATTTGTAAAATTTGTGGTTTTGTTATCATAAGTGACTGGCTTACCATGTTTTTGGATTATTTGCCAGCCATAACTTTGTGAAAGTGCCAGAATGAAATACTTATAAGATTGGTCTTGCTGTTTATTCTTCTTCATGCCATATTCTCTATAGAGAGTACATGTTCTATTGCATACAACCCTTGCCTGTTCTGATCATGCTGGGTCATACCTAACCCACGTGAACACAGCCTGGGCTTGGTTTTCTGCCAACCATGCTTTATCAGTATCACTATTTCACCATTATGGGATGGCTCTTGTGCAGAAGTTGTGGATTTGACTTTGCTCAACGGTAGAGGTAAGAACTCTACCAAAATGCTTGACATCCTTGTATTGGTTTTTAGAATATTTTATACTAGTATTTAATTTTTACTGCAGACATTATGTTCCCTATGCCAGGTAAAGATAACATTTAACGCAGGGTTAGCAAAAGCATGGAGTATACAGGAATTTGTGTTATCACGGTTTCTATTTTTCTCTTTCTTTTGCTGAACACTCGAGATATCCCTGAGTGAATGATTTCTAATGCTCCAGCACGCACCCGTCTGGGTGCTATTTCTTAATATATCATTGTTTGTAGGCAATATATTGACCAGTCACTGTTCAAAACTTCTGTTCCTAGCTTTGTCTGTCCTAACAAGAAAGACAAGTGACGATGGTTCAGTAACCTTTCAGAAAGGGCTTGTCTTTTTTGAAGTGGTGCATCTGGCACAGGACTTCATTTGATCAGTTCTGCTTAAAACCAGTAATTAGTCATTTTCGTTTTGTTCTACTCTCTGTCAATAGAGTGTGGTGAGGTGTCCTCTCTGCTTTAATGATTTGTCAATGTATCCAGTATGTGGGGCATTATCTGGTGGAGCTTGCATCTATAACTTCTATCGGCCTGTGATCCCATATCCAGAGATTCATCTGCTCAAATGACACAGATATGAAACTGTTGACAAGATAAGTTTTGCTACTGACACATTGAAATAGTGCTAATAGGCAATAGATACAGAAATAGATACAGCGTACTAGATCAGAAAGTATACCAGTGGGTTGAAAAAAGACAGACAGCACTAAAACATAAAAAAGTACCAAAAAGTACAGAAACGAAAGCATATTAGATAAAACACAATACCACTAAGCATTAGGTACGGAAAATACAAGAGTATACTGGAACAGAAAGTGTACCAATAGGTACAGAAAAGTCAAAGTGTACAAGAAAAGAAGTTTCCAAAGGTAGATAAAAGACAGACTATTTCAAAAATAGGACTATCCAAAGTGAGCGAAAAGACAAAATTTACTTGAACAACATGACTTGGAACGTAAACGGGGTTCGTTGGATATCAAATTTTAAATGTCATAGTGATAAGAACAAAAAAATGGTCGTATCTGAACTAAGGTTACTCTGTTAATTTCTATTCACTTGATTTACAGTGGTGTCTTCCTGTAGAACCAATGTTATGAAACAGAATACAGGATTTGCATTATTAGCCTAATGTAAACATTGAAACTAAATATTCAACTCTCATTCATCAGTACAAATGAAGTAAAATTTGTAATAAGAGGTAGATTTTCAATTAGAAGTATTGTACTAAGCAGGCAAGGATCAAACTATCTATCTACCCGAAAGAATTATATTAAGTTTATAAAACTAAATTTGAATACACGCTTAAACATCATTAGCTAAATGTAACATTGTCTACATGGTTTATTTAAACATTTTAAAATAAGCCAAATGTCAGCAGTATTTCTGGAAACAAACTTAATAAGGGATTTAGTAACGCCTATTTAAAGAAAATAAGATATGCTGGAAGATAAAAAATACACCTTCTAGTTTGGTGAGTAAGCTACATAAATCAACTGGTATTTTTTAGGGAGGTTATGTGTCAGAATTAAACGAAACGTGACTATTTTTAAACAGTCTTTAGAGTTCAACATAGCTAGAACATTCCATAATGAACTGCAATTTAAGAACCTTGTCACGAACTCGCCCAGGTAATGGGAGCTTAGTTTTCGTGTTACACTTCATTAATGCGACATTAGAACTCCCAAAAAATTCTCTAGAACAGCAAATAAATTGTAAGAGAAAACAGCTTGCAAAAAGAAGGCTACGTGTTTCTATACAAAATAGAACCCTTTGGGAAATCCTGAGTATTGCTACAAAAAAAAGTAAATTGCTTGTATGTAATTCACTGCTTTTTTATGTTTGCATAAGAACACTTTGTGTACTCAGACATATACACAAAAATAAAAATGTCTGTAAAACATGTTTTCTTAGGGAAAAGTTGAAAAATGTTAAACATATTCTTCCCTGCTTTATCCAATTGAAAAGGCGAAATATATAAATGGTATTGTCACGAAAGATTTTGCGTGGTATTGATAGCTTCGTTTAATCCTAAGATAGATAAATATCTTAATATTTTTATTTAAATGGATATTTATTCAATAATTATATACATATATATTAAGTAATGAATGTTTAAGAAGACAGAGTTAAAACTGAAACGTTTATTGTTAACGGACAAAAACATCAGTTAATCAACATGTTTATCTAGCTACAACAACAACTATAAATATGAATGAGATATCATTTGAAATAAAAATTTTCTTATATTTTTCATTAAAAGTCGCCCCCAGTGTCCCAGTGGTATGTCTGCGGACTTACAACGATAGAATTCGGGTTTCGATACCCGTGGTGGGCAGAGCACAGATAGTCCTTTGTGTAGCTTTGTGCTTGACTACAAAACAAACAAACAAAACATTAAAAGTCAAATTCCATGGGTTTTGCTAAGCAATGCTGGACTACAGGCGTTACCTAAACCATAATATATAACCTAGACTCGATTCTGTGAGAGTAATATAATTTTCTAGCATATATGTACAGATATTATTAAAACAAGTACAGCTAGTGTAAGCAAGGACGTTCATCGCCCAAACAAAATTAGTGAAAAGAATGGGAGGAGTATTGCCAAATTACACCTTGTCCAAACCATAACACTTTAGTCATAATGCGTATGTGTGTCACATAAACTGTCTTATGTTCACTGTTCTGAAAAAATAACATAGGCGTAAAAAGTTCTAATGAAGTAAGTTTGAATACATTGGTCAAGTCAATAGATGAGTTTCTGTTGTTTTTAGATTAAGGAAGAACAAGCGATATAATTTGGCTGCATGGCAGGGGTCCCTCGGTGGGTCAGCGGTAAGTTTACGGACCTAAATCGCTAAGATTCAGGGCTCGATTCTCCGCGGTTGACACAGTGCAGATAACCTATTTTGTAGCTCTGCGCTAAGAAAACAACAATACCAAGCACAGAAATGTGAGAATAAGTGTCTATTACGCATTGTTAAATCTCAACTATATTTTATCTATAGTTTATAGTTTGATGTTCTTCGTGTCCAACACATATATTAGGTTGAATATAATATCAGTAGCTTTTACTTATATTTCTAAAGTACTTTAAATGCTAATATATATTCGCTTCACTCGCTTCTCAAATCGGGATTGAGCTTAGTTAAAATAATGAGTACAAGTTGCTGAAGTGATGTTTTCGTTAATAACAACATTATTACTAAATAATTGCTGTATATCTATTGTAAATCTTTATATAATATGGTGCTACAGATTTCTTCTGAATCTTTATATAATATCACTAACCTTGAAAGGCTTTCCCGCTCCTTTTTTTGGTAATGTTCAGCAATATACATTTATAATGATAACAGGACGTGCCTGTGTGTGTGACTACCATAGCTAGAAAGAACCTAGAAGCCAGAAATTTTGCATCCATTCTAAATGGACCCTGAGAGTGTGCACCTGGGTATTATTATTTATGTTATCCACGTGCGTGCGCATATATATGCCACATTGTATACCCTGTAGTAAATTAGTTAGATTAACAGCTTTTAATACATAGAAAAGCCAGTGCGTTTTGGTAACAATGCATTTCAATGTCATGCTGCTTAGCAACAAAAGTATAACCTGATATTTTTGTTAGTCTATGTACTGAAAATATAAAATGAAATGTATAAACAACAAAACTGGAATGATTTCGGTCGATTTCTTAATTTAGAGTCTCCAATGATTAAAGAGGTTTGTTTGTTATTAAAAACGTTGATGATATAACAGAAAATACCTTAATTCAGAAACTATTTAAATTAAAAATTAAATTGATACATTTACTTTCATGATACATTTTATGCACTTGCTAAAATTATATCAACCTAATAGCCCGCGTGCCCCCCAGTGGCACAGCGGTATGTCTGCGGACTTACAACGGTAGAATTCGGGTTTCGATACCCGTTGTGGGCAGAGCACAGATACCCCATTGTGTAGCTTTGTGCTTAATTATAAACAAACAAAAATAACCCGCGTAAAGCTGGGTACTTTCGCAGGTTACTAAATAATTGCTATATATCTAATGTGAACCTTTATAAAATCTAGTCGCACAGATTTCTTCTAAATCTTTATATAATATCACTAACTATAAAAGGCGTTCACGCTCCTTTCTGGTAATGCTCAACAATATACATCGTCACTTAGCAATAAAACTATACCCTGATTGTTCTTAGGCCAATTATGTTATGTATGTTGAATGCTCAATATGCATGTTGATTTGTTAGAAGGTTTTTTTTTTATTCTTTATTTTCTTACAAATGCGGTGATATAACAGCAAAATAATTCAATTCAGAAGTTTTATGACATTAAGTTTTAGCCAAAAGCAAAATAAAATTTATCAAGTAGTGTTTTTAGCTAAGCCTTACGTTACGTTTATGTACTGGCCTAATGCTTAAATTATACTACAAATAGGCCTACCGTTACTAACGTTATAGAGTCAGTGTTTAAAAAGTTTTAAGTGCTGAATAAATGTTAATTGATAACATTTTCGTTTGGTATTTTAACACATATATTATCCACTTGGTCTTAAAACATAAAGAAGTATAAACGTTTATTACAACCAAATATATTTTATTCTTTGTACAGTCGAAAGAGTTGAAAATTTTTGTCAGAATGTCCGCACTATGTTTTCTACTTCCTGACCTAGAATACAGTGAAAAGGCTCAAGAGTGCTATTTAAGTCACTTTCAGAGTGCACGTATACTTTTGTTCACGATAACATTTCATTTTTCTGTGTAGTTTTTACTAAAAATGTGGTGATTAAAGAATTACTTCGAGACTGATGAAATAAGTGAAGAGTAGGTGCATTTCGGAGGTACAAACAAATTCGTTTTAGTTAAATTCTATAATTGTCATTAATCTTTCAACAATGGTTTCTTTTAAATCTTGATATAAAATATTGTTATATATATATATATATCTTATTTTTATAATATCGCTCCATGTTTATCTTTTAGTCACATATTCCTATATCTATCTATATGCCTTGATATATTTATCCGTGTTCTCAAACTATTCTTTTGAATATATTTGATAAAGGACAACTGCCACCCGAAGAATTGCTTTGTATTCCACACCACCCTAGACGAAAAAAAAATTGGAATTATCGGCCAGTACTAACTATCAATGTGACGTAGTCCATACATCTCAAGCAAACTGGAAACATACTATTATACTTACTGACAGCAAAACTTCATAGGGACAGAGAAACAGATATTTAGTGTAAGCACAAGGATCATACCAAGCTATTGCTGAAGAAATATAGTGCGATATCTAAAGGATCTTTTGTGACGAATCTCGTAGCATCACGTCGTAAAATTTAATAAACGTTGTGTCACGAGGATATATGCTTTCCTTATAACGTATAAGCACAGTAACGAAACAAAAATTATTCTAAAGCACGGGATCGTTTCACGTAAGAGCTGTAATTCATCAGGATTAATTCAGGTTTTATAAGTATATACCGTAATTCCAACCGCCCTCTACATGGTTTGTTCCTATAATGTTTTTGGGTGCATTAAGTAATAAATAACTCGTGGATATGGAGACAAAATACAACTGTGCATCAATTCTTACATAATTTCAGAAATAATACACGATAATAATTTAATATCAAAATCTCACCTCGTCGTCGAGGACACAACAAAAGAATACCAGCCATATAAGGTATATGCTCTTGCCTCACATTTCTTGTATTCCCGTATTCACTTAAAGACAAAACAAAACATAGATTACTTGTATGACAAATCAATATTAGATCAGATAGTAAATAGCAAAGGATATGCGCTTAGATAATTATTATTTGATATGCAGTTGAGTAGTGGATAATATTTTATTTTATTTCCCGAGTTTTGCAGTTATTTAAAAATTCGTGACTAATTTATTGCTAAGAATAGAAAAAAATGTCATTCACTGATTACGCTTCTCAGTAATTATTGAAAAAAATTACCACCTTTATGAAGAAAAGCAAGTGCTGCCCATTTTCGGCACCAACTAAATGTTGAATTAATGTAAAAATAAAGAAGAAAGACATACAAGCGCAGGTCTCATTATGAAGTGTGCAGTCATGTCTTGGAAAACATATTTTCCAGAGTTGTGCTATCTCGTCTTATTAACGTTGGTAAAAAAATTCTGCTGAGGAAGGAAGTCGATGTGAGCCACGTCGAATTATGTTTTTCTGTCTTTTTTAAGAAAGTGGAACCATGTCTTTACGGTATAACAATACAAATCATTTCTCAATAAAAAAAACGTATTTAATAATTTAATTAACATGAATACCACGAGAACCTTGAGGTTTTAATAGTAATAATACTAACAACAATATTAATACCAGGATATTATTTCTAGAAGATAAGAGTACTCAAGCTATTTGTAGGTCATATTCTTTGGTTTATATGTTTATATCCAACTCTATCCAATAAAATTTACCCCGTCAACAGAAAAATTCGATTTTATTAGAAACTACATAATATGATTGATAATAAATGAACTCCTTCTACAGTATTATTCGATGTAAAAATGAACTAAAATATTATAATAATAATAGTCAGGATCGGCACATCTAATGATAGTTAAGGGCCCTTTAAAGACAGCGAAAGACCACTATGTATCATTAGAAGTGCCTCAAATCATCGTCAGAAGTGTCCCTATACACTGAGTGGCAGAATCTAAACAATCTAATTTAAGGCCAAGTTAAAAAACAACAACAAGAAAAATCATGTTTTGCGTCTGGAGTTTTCAAAAAAGGAAGGAGGATGTCATGTTTTTTTAAACGACCTTTTTTGAAAGAAAGTTTGCACCCTTTTTACATGATTGTTGCTTGTTTTCAAAGGTTCTATGTCATAGAGACGCCTTCTTTGTTTCATTTTTTCATCAAAACGATACAGAATTTATGACAAATAAAGAAAAAAAGAGCAAAATAAATCAACTGTGTTCATCTCATTTTTTATTCAGAAATCTTATTTATTTCTTTGTATGATGGAAAAGCGATAATTCCAAAAAGGAAAAAAATCACCCAAAAAAGTGAGGGGGGGGGGAGCCGGCTGCAAAAAAAAAAAAAGGGATGCGGGCGGGGACGCTAAATATGCATTTTTTGTACTTGGCCTAAAATAGCAAAATAATAATAAACGTTTTATAAGCATAAAAATATATAATACCAGTAACGTACCCGCAATGAGACACATTACGCATGCACCTCGTCGTTTTTTGGTAAGGGGCCCCTTCGTGTCCCATAATATTTAATCGACAGAGGAACCCCTTGATAGTAAATAGACAAGAGAGACCTGAGATAGTAAATCAGTAATAAAACCACTCGATAGTAAATGGACAAGAAGAGCCCGTGATAGACGCAATGGAAAATATTTAATAATTTTAGTATGTTTACATACCTTCTTTAATCGTATTATTTCTGAATGACATTTTGTTATATTAGTTAGTTAGTTTCTTATTGCACTTTATGATATATTTTGTTCCGAAATAGAATTCTCAAATTGCGTTATGCCACTTCAAAAAGTATCCTGGTGTTCTATATTACGAGTACCAATATAATCCGATTTCTTTGAGCACCATTTTTACCTTATATAAATATATATATTAATTACTTTAATACGCATACTTTTCATTTCTGCACTGTAATACCAGTTCACCCCTCAGAAAGTCACCAGTAAAGGCTATGTATTTTTAATTCCTTATTTTAAAGATAAGCTTAATTACTTTAGTGTGAAGATAAGGTAGTGATAAAATAGAGTAATGATTTAATTCTCGAACATTAAGTTTAACTGTGTTGTCGTCAATAGGCTACTTGTATTTAGTTTTAATTATTCCCAGATTACAAATTACAGTAGTTAAGAGTAGTGTAGATGTTAAGTGCTCACAGTTTGTAAGGTGCGATTGGTGCAAGGAGTGGGTTTTATTTTGGAACTCGGGACTGGTTTGAACTTTAAAGGAAGCTAATGGTGAAGATGTACAAGTTGTTTATAGAGTTAGCAGACTAAACAAAAAATTAAAGTCTATTCTAAACAAATGTAAAAAAAAATTGTAATAAAAATCAGGAAGTAGGAATGAGAGCACCAAAAAGTAAGGAAACAAGGTAGGAATGGGTGGGATAATATTACAACACTTGGTGGTTTTTGACACTGTGCAACCTCAAAGTGGGTGTGGCCATCGTTCCGTCCATTTCTACTTTATGTGCTTTTTGTAACTTGGTAATTGTTCAAACTAGATAAAAGGTGTATATAGCTAAATTTCTCAGTTGTATACTTTGTTTTAGCAACTAAGTACATATACATGTATGTTGTGAAATTACGTGACCTTAACGAAATGTATGACATCATAAGAAGGGTGTTTAATGTCGGAAGTGCGACAGGTAGCTCCAATATTTGCTTATGGGAGACATTATAGCTATCTGACTGGTAAGGGGTGTGCCAAAAGAATAATTTCAAAACCGCTGATTTTTGGATTTTTTAAAAGTATTTAGAAAGAATTAGCTACTGATAAAACTCAATTTAAGTCTATAATTGGATCAAAGTTCAAAGTAAAACATATGGTAGGAATAGGCAGGCCAGAGGAGCTAACTGATATGTACAAGAGATTAATAAATGTATTTAAAGAAAATGACCACAATAAGCTAATTTTATCAAGAATACTGCCGAAACTTAATTTTAGGAATGAAATTATAAGTAGATCACTTGAGTTGAATACTAGACTTATGTTAATATGAAAGGACAAGCAGGTTGGTTGGTTGGACTTGTGGGATCAGTTCAATGGGATAAAAATGTTTTTTGGGATGAATGGTTTACATTTAAATAGGGAAGGGGCTAACTTGTTTGCAAGGGCTACTAACTGTAAAGGCAGCTTTAAACTAAGACTAGACAGTGGTGAGGGCCAAGTTAATCTAAATTAGCGTTTCTTACACTGGGAGCCGGAGTCATGTCCGAAATTTCATAAAAATATTTAAAAAGATATAATTTATAAATTAAAAAATATTTTTTGTAAAATTATATTTATATGAAATTAAACATATAATTTTGAAATACAGCTTTTCATGTACATGGAATTTGTTTTGTTTTCAAAACAAAAACCATTGATGGGTTTGGAGGTCTGCAAAAAAGTTTAATTAAAAGGGGTTACTGAAGTTTGAGATCTAAATGAAGAAAATAACATGTAGTTTAGAAATGATGATGACAAAACCTTGTCGAAACGTTGTACATTTGCTGTTATCTTAAACTTATATTAAAGTTTTTCTTTATTACCCATTCAAGCCGTCTCCAACCATTATAAATCTAAACAATTTTGCTGACAGAAATACATGGTTATAGGGGGGGGGGGGGTTAATAGGGATAGAGTACTAAAGAGAGGAGTGGATTTATTTGTAAAATGTGAGTTACAGCCTGTTCAAGTGAGGGTGGATCTATGTAGATTACTGTTAGCAGATATAAGGGGAGAAGGCTTTTATTTGGAATTTGTTACAGATAACCAGATGAAACTGATGAAATTAATGAGAAACTTTATAGTGAGATATAGAATTTAGTTGTTAATGACGTCATAATTATGGAGAACTTTAAATTCAGGCATGTATACTGGGAAATGTTAGAGCCAAATCATTAGGTAGACCGGTTCTAGGAACTGTTCACGTTGGCTTTCTTCACCGATTGGTCAGGAACAATGCTATTTTAGATTGATTGTTGATTTCTAATGTGGAAAGAGGCTAGAGACTGTGAAACATCTGGGTGCAAGTTATCATTGTTCAATTTAGTTTGATGTTTTACTACATATGGAGATAAAGGAAGAACGAATGAGATCAACAGGGTGCTGTTAATTACACGTAGAAACTGCAGGGTAATTTAGAAAAAAATCACAAAAATATTAACGAAGTATTCTGCACTAGTTTTAAAAGGATGAAATATGATGATAGTATATCATCATCATATCATCAGTGACTTTAGGGTTTATAAAAACAGTCAATGGTTTCTGAATAGCAAAAATAAAAAAAAGGTAAATAATATGTCTAATGTTATAATTTACTTGAAAATGTTGTAATATTCTGACAAACTTTAGTACTTTCGACACGAAGATAAGAAGAACATAATATAATCTGTACATTTTCATATTTCGGGACATTAATCACTGTTATTATCCTCACATTAAAATAACGAATTCTTGTGAACTGAGAATGCCTTATCCAGTAATAAAATAAATTTAATTTTCACTTTGACTGTCAAGTCAAATTTTTAGATTTAAATCATTTCTAAAATCCACACTTTTTTGTTTTAGTCAAGAAGAACAACTTAACTTTGGTCACTTTCGATTAGTAATAACATCCGGTTCAGATTATCTAAGGGCAATAAAAGCA
Source organism: Limulus polyphemus (assembly GCF_000517525.1). Taxonomy (NCBI): domain Eukaryota; kingdom Metazoa; phylum Arthropoda; class Merostomata; order Xiphosura; family Limulidae; genus Limulus; species Limulus polyphemus. Next base: position 376,402 of record NW_013666343.1, on the reverse strand, counting down.
AACTCTAAAGTTAAAAAGAAATAGTTTCTGAGAACTGCTATAAAGAAGAAAAACAAAAATAGTAAAAAAGTAAAAGAGAAGAATTAAAACAAGCAAAGTTTCTGTTCTTGTCTGTTCGGATAAATTTTTTTCTTAACTTTACGTCGTTATATGCCATCTTTAAATAGAAGCTATTCAGACCAAACAAAATCACCTAGTACTTGATGTTCAACTTTTCGTAAACACAGCTGACCATTGTAAAAAACAAACAATACTTTGATAAAGATTTAAAATTGTTTCATTTTGTATGCAGAATTCAGTTTGCTGAAACCTATCTAATGTGTAAAGCCATAACTTTATACATTTTGGCCTAGATCAAGATGTGCGTGTAGTGAATATTTCCATAGGCGTGTGTCTGGAGTGTGTCGTGAACGTTTATCCAAAGACTCAAGTGTGGTGAGCCCGGGACTACTACAATCATGTTATTGGTAACTGAAACCTTTTGGTTATCAGGCAATAGACGCGAATGAGACTGCAATTGTTGTTAAATTTCTAATAATAACGATAGAAATCCGCAAAATAAGTTGAAAGACAAAGCTAGCGCTTAAAGAAAAAAAAAGTACATTCGAAGAGAATTTTATATATTTTTAAACTGAAATAAATTATAAACAGGAAATCTGGTTTCTTTTATATATAAAAACTACCAACTTCCAGGAGACTTACAATATTTTGAAACTAAGGGCATTATATATGTTCTTCGACAGTAACAAAAATACTTTGTTTTAACAATCTTACACAAATCGAATACTTACTGATGCTGACGAAAAAAATATATTGTTATTTCTAATATGAATGAATCTGAAACATATATGTTATATTCACGATATAAGCCTAGGTGTAGGCTATATTCATTGTGAATATCAAACGCAACGTGCAAACGAAACTCTCGCAGTTGCGTAAAACTGCATTTTAATAGTTTGCAAATGCATCACGGGATAATCTTTTACAGATGGTATAAAAATGCGTTAGTGCATCTCTGCAACAATCAATGAAAAGGAAAATCTCGCGACATATGCCACAACTTACAGCACAACAGCGGGAGAGGGCATTTGAAGTGCTGCATATGGAGGGAAAGATTGCAAGTAGCTTCTGATGTGCAAGTGTGACAGTTAATTACAAGATTGTTGGGGTAATTCAGGCAGACTGGTCAGACATCAGAGAAGCCTTGTGTGACCATGCTTTAAGAAGATCGCAGTTGATGCACACAGCATCTGAGAAACTGGTTCCTGACTGTGATGTCATCGGTGGCAAATTCTCTAGGTCATGCTATCAGCAGATACACTTTAATCAGGCGACTTCCATACAAAGAGACGACACTGACTAGTGAACATCGCCTTCTTAGGGTTAGGGGGCCGAGAAATACTTTAAGATGGCGCAACCACAACTGGCATACAGCTCTTTTCTCAGACGAATGCAGATTCTCCTTATACAGAGCTGATGCACAGAACCGACAGACAGAGCCAATTATGGTGACCAGAGTTTTTATAATCGATAGTAATCTCACTGGTCAGCGTTACAGAAGTGAAATCTTACCACCTGTTGTTTGGCCTTCATCCGTTAACAACTCCATGGTAATGTGTTCTGGTACGACAACGCTAGACCCTATATGGCAAGGGTGATACAACAGTTTATCCAAGCTAACAACATCGATGTTCTGCCATGGCTAGCTTGGCCTCATGACAGCTGAGGCAAGCCATCTTGGAGGAATGAAGAGAGTTCCTGATGACGTCATCCATTAGCTAACTGGTTCCATGAGGAAGTGTATAGTAGTATGTGTATATGCATGGGGCGGTCATACACAATATTAGACTCGATTTGGTGATGAAAACAGATTTTTGTATAAGGTTACGTTTGTACTAATTGTGAATTTAACCCCATATGAGACTTACGGTAATCGTTTCAATTTGTAAGCCATCAACAGGTGTGATTTACTAACAATGCATTGACAGCTGATTTTTCTATTAATACACTTTGTTCGAAATCGCATTCCTGTTTTGTTGTCAAAATATGCCAACTTTCTTTTGTGCATCAGTATACCTTATAGAAAAATATTTGCACATAGGAGCTTTTAACTAGCACTGATGGTGTAAAAATATTCATTCATTTTTCACAGAATATATTTCTATTAACATTGTGAATATATTGTTACGTATAACAATTTCTAATAGACTGAAATTGAGTTAAGTTGTAATTTAGATTTAGTAGTTAAATAAATGCCAATATATCTCCAATTTATTATATTTGCCAATAAGATTTATACACACAGTTTTCTTTTTTAATAAAAATATGTTTTATTATACAAACAACAATACAATTTACAATAACAGTTATTACAAATAGGTATTACAAACAATGATTTATATACAAAAGTTCCACAAAGTTACAATAAATATAAAGTCTTCTTTCTAGTCTAGAACTACCTTGATGTCTTACCAAAGGTTCACGATGAGCGAGTTAATTTCGAGTTGATGTAGGTACAATTTGCTTAACGGGGAGCAAGCTAGCTTTGTCCTTCGTTATTCACCAGCCACATACGCCGAGTTGTCCACGATGAAGTAGCCCCCCCAGTGGCACAGCGGTATGTCTGCGGACTTA
>NW_013666343.1:368306-372932 GCF_000517525.1 Limulus polyphemus | reverse complement strand
ATATATATATATATATAGCTAGTATATATAAATGCCAGTTGTCTTTGGTAACATTCCGTTTTTTTTGTATCGCTCAGCAACAAAACTATAACCTGATATTGTTGTCTTAAGTATGTATACAATATTTAGAAACGTTCTCGAGAGCTGGCTTGAATTCCGTTTTTTTTAGATCATTTTACTCTTAGTTTATACACATAGGGTGGCTTAACAGACATTTCAAGATTCTTGGCGAGTTTTAAAAACATCTAAGATAGATGTTAGTGATTTTTAATTAATATGTTTTTATTAGGTTTTCGTGAAGTTTTTCAATTTTTGTTATTACATTTTTTGATAAAAACAATTTTTACTTTCTTTCTCCCAAACATATTTCCATTAGTCTTAACTAATGATGGTACTTGAAATTAATTTTTAGGTTTAAACTTTGTGATAGAATTTTTATTATAAACCTTAGGTCTGTTGGTTTTGGGTGCTTCATCTCCTCTCGGGATTTAGACCGTAATTTTTAGGTTATTTGATGTAATTAGAAAAATACGTTCTGGTGTGTTTGAAATATCAATGGATTTGTGAAACCTTCCACTTACAACAATTAAAATGATTTCCTCAAGCTACAAGTTCCTATTTTGACTGCATGTCTAAAAGCTGTAATATTTAGAAGAGCCAAGACAGGGATTTTTAACATGAGGAAATAATGTTAACACTATGTCTAAAACCTTAAGCTTGTTTGTTTACGTTTTTGCGATTGCATTTTGACTTTAAATTACCTGTCTTGTTTTTAAATTACCAATTTTGAATAATCTTGTATATATATATAAAAGCCAGTTGTCATTTTGTGCGTGTATAATGCGTCTATTGTGAGTCATTTTTAATTTAACTTTACATCATTCTTATTGATTTTTTGAGTGCACTTGAAAATTGTTTTTATTTTGTCAATGTGTGAATGCTTTTCTTTTATGATGAAGGAGAAGAAAGCTCGTTTTTGACGGGTTGGGCAAGGCTAGTATATTTACAAAACAAAAACAACATTATAATGAGATCAAAATTCAGAATTATTCTTCCATTACCAGCCCTCGTTGTCATTATTAAGTCATATTGGATAATGTTTGTGGCCATAGCATTCAAAGGCGTTGGGGATATTCCATCTATCAGACAAAATCTCGACGCCGATGTTAAACAAACTCGCCAACAGCTAAAGAGAATCAGTTAAAGGTTGGGAGTTGAGTGTTTGAACCAACAACGTCTCAACTTCTACTGCCTTTCGCTGTCTGCAGCAAGTTGTGGGAAGGCAGTTACCCTTAATATTTAGATATAACCTTAAAGTAGAATTAAATCACCCTAAAACTCCCAACATACACCCTTTTATTTATTAATTAATTATGTTAAACAGAACTAAAAACCCTTGTTTTTATAGTTCTTAAGCTCCCATTCTCCTCCTCTATATATTTTGTCAGGTGAACTGAGACAAGCCCAGCTACTTGAAGTTGATCTTTCCGCCCCGATATACTGAGCAAATCTATAAAAATATAATTGGCATGGAGGCTCATTAGGTTCATGCGGGGGTACATACAAATTTTCAGTTTTTCGTTTTGCAGTTTTTATGGGCGCTTTTCGTTTTTTACTACTGCTTCGTCCCCTGTAGATGGATCTTCACCAAATTTGGTATAGAGGTTCATTGGGTCCATGAGGAGTTAAATATTTTTTTTTTAGTTTTTCATTTTGTGTTTTGCAACTGTTGCGGATGGTTTTGAGTTTTTTACAATTACATATAAGGGAAGCAACTTTTCTTGTTCTAAGATAACCTTTCATTCATGAATTTACATAATTTCAGTCCAGGGGATGGGTACTCCAGCTAGTATCTAAATATGTTAAAGTTAGTTACTTAAACTAAGGATATCCTTGAGTAACTACCACCCTCTACGTTCTCCACAAGGTAATTTCCGTGGTGATCGAGAGTTTAATATATTTAAATATTTATTTTAAAAATATTATGAAAATGTATTTCATATACCAGTCCTTATAACTATTATTTTTCAATTTATTTATAAATAATTTAACCTTATCCATAAAATAATTACTATTATTGTAAATTGTTAAAAATATTTTTAATTGGGAGATAATAATTCCTTTTAACAATATAGACGGAACAACACTATTAGTGATGGGTAGATCAAGGATGGGAAAATTAAATTATCTTGTCAAAAATAGTCAACTGTACTCTGCCTTCTACAAAATTAATATCCATAGCTGAGTAATGTGTATGAATGTGATGACTATTGCTTCTTTCTGCTATATGTTCTGTTGGATATGTTAGGTTTAGATCAAAATTCAAGTTAATGATAGAGATTAAATCGTCAATGAAACGAAAAGTATAGATATACAGATTAGAGTTTAATACCTGTTTCAGAAATTAATTTTCAAAGAAGAACAGATACAAGTTGACCATGTTTGAGGAGAAATCAGCGCCTGTCGGAAGATCTATGTTTGTTTATACATTTCTTTATTAAAATAAATATAACTGTTATAGATACAAAAATTAAGTTTATTTTTACATTGGTGTTTGGTGAATTTGTATTTTGGAATAATTATATCAGTTTCTTTAAATCCATCAAATAGATCATTAAAGGCCCTGATTAAATCTTTCAAATCTATTTTAGTATAAAATCATAAGTCATAACAAAGTTGGCTGTTTTTAAAGAGTTTTAGTTATTTAAACAATCCATATTGTTAAATATTGTTTTTTATTATCCAAAAATGGTGGTCCGAATCATTTGTTAAAAAGGGTTATTATCTCCCAATTAAAAATATTTTAACAGTTTGTAATAAACTTGAACTTAAGAGTCTGTACTTATTACCTCCGCCACCGAAGGTTATGTTTTAACCCTCTTGTATGTGTGTGTTTGTTTGGATATTTGTCAGTAAGATTTCTCGAAAACGAAAATCCAAAAATATCCTCATCTTTTAACGTGGGGACAGATTTTCACACTAATGCTGCTCTATAACTCTGTCAAAAATGATCGGATCTTGGTGAAACTTGGTGGACTTATGAAGACTATTATTCCTTATGTTCTTGTCCAAACTGGTCCGTGTTCGTTGGTAACGACGGACATACGGACACATTTTCGTATTTTTGAGAACCGAATATGATCAACGCTGCGTGGCGGAGGTATATGCTCTACTGAGTGCCCCTCTAGTATTCTATTTTTAATGGCTTTCTTTAGATTAGTAATAATTGTATTTTTATTTAAAGCGCTTTTTGTAAATGTGTTTGTTGTATTGATTTCATTAGTTAAAATTTATGCAGATATTTGTTCACATATAAAACCAAAATTACGAACAGCTTTATTAATAGGCGGAATAATGAATTGTTCTTGAATTTCCTTTATTTTGGCCCGGGCATGGCCAGGTGGTTAGGGCGCTCGACTCGCAATCTGTGGGTCGCTGGTTCGAATCCCCTTCACACGAAACATGCTCACCCTTTCAGCCGTGGTGGCGTTATAATGTGACGGTGAATCCTACTATTCGTTGGTAAAAGCGTAGCCCAAGATTTGGCGGTGGGTGGTGATGACTAGCTGCATTCCCTCTAGTCTTACACTGCTAAATTAGGGACGGATAGCACAGATAGCCCTCGTGTAGCTTTGCGCGAAATTCATAACAAACATCCTTTATTTTATTTTTAAGAATATTGAAAGAAATGTTTACTTTATATCTAGATAAATTTAAAGTTTTTACTCGTTTTTTTATGGAATTATTACAAGTTTTCATTTCAGTTTAACACCACTAATTATTAAATAAAAGGGAGAGGTTGGGGGTTTTCTAGAAATATTGGGTGGTTTATTTATAGTATAAGAATATTTGATGCTTTTTATATCTTAATGATAAAAAAAGGGCGGAGGTTAGGAGTTTTATATTATATAATTTTAGGGTGGTTTAATTCTATTTTAAGGTTATATCTAAATATTAAAGGCTGCAGGCAGCAAAAGGCAGTAGTAGTTGAGACATTGTGGGTTCAAACATTCAACTCCCAACCTTTAATTGAATCTTCTTAGTTGTTGGCGAGTTTGACATCAGCGTCGGGATTTTGTCTGATAGATGGAGTATCCCCAACGCGTTTGGGTGTTATGGCCACAGACAGTGGGTGTTATGGCCATAGACAGTGGGTGTTATGGCCATAGACAGTATCCATTATGACTTAATGTTGACAAAGAGGACCCGTAATGGAAGAATAATTTTGAATTTTGATCTCATTATAATGTTGTTTCTGTTTTGTATTGTTACGTATTACAATTTCAAATAGCCTAAAACTGAGTTAAATTGTAATTTAGATTTATGCCGATATGCATCCAATTTATGATATTTGCCAACAAGATTGATACACACAGTTTTCTTTTTTAATACAAATATATTCTAATATGCAAACAATAATACAATTTACAATAACGGTTATTACAAATAGTTATTACACACAATGATTTACATACAAAACTTTTACAAATAATATCGAGTCTTCTTTCTGTTCTGGAACTTCCTTGATGTCTTATCGAGGGTTCACGATGAGCGAGTTAATTTCGAGTTGACGTCGGTACAATAAATTTAATAGGGAGCTAGCTAGCATTGTGGTCTTCACTGATG
>NW_013666343.1:337476-367423 GCF_000517525.1 Limulus polyphemus | reverse complement strand
CCGATTTTTTCCACTGATGACGTTAGGCAATGTTTTCGTAAAAGTACTAATGTCGGATTTGAATTCACTGAAGTTAAATGGTTTTTAATGTTCGAAACGTATATATGTTCCTGGTCAAATATCTGAATTGTCCCGATTAATAAATGCCATATGAATCACAGTTATAGCTTCCGAAGTTTATAGCACACCAATTTCAGCAATCCAATAATATATATTTGTGTTTGGCGCGTTGCGTTGGTTATATTTATAGGTGTGTGGAGAGTTTCTCGAAACTTCAGGTTACGCAACAATACTAACACACTACACTAGCGTTTACGCACACACGTATATTTGTTGATTCTCACACTCGAGAATGTTCCACAACTTTAGAGAATAGGCGGCAATTTCGCAATACAGATTTAACAGTATAAGTTATGTACATTTCTAAATATAAATCTAATTTAAAGAAACATCGATATTAAAATAAATATGTAATAGTAAATCCGTCACAGTATGAAGTCCATTATTGTTTTATAGTTCTGACTTTAATCGGCTATGGACAATTGATGTATTTAATAGCATTAGATTTATATATATATTCATTTGAATTTTTCAGATTTTTTTTGGAAAAAGTGAAACATTCAGTTTAATACATCCTTTTAACGAAAACAAGTTGAGTCACAAGAATAAGATCTATATTAACACTTTTCAAAATTATCTAATAGAGTGATACGTATGACATCTTCTAAAACTTACCGTAGACATTTATTTCCCATATAAAACACTTAACTGTGATCTACGATGACACAGACCCATGATTCGTATGTATTTAGTTACATTAGGTGTAAACTTAAAGTAAATTGAAGATGCAGACATAAAACTAAAGTTTTACATTGTTTTATAAGAGTTGTAGTATTCTTTAAATCGTGAAATAATTCTTGGAATCGAAAACCGTATTAAGTTCTCTTGTTTTTGTTTCCTACAAAAACAAACTTCTTGACAAACCTTACAGCATGTTCAGGAAACTGCTGAATTATACATTAGATAACATTACAGGGCCGTTTTGTCCTTTGTAAATAACACACTGATCATGCTTTGTACATTAAAACTCCACATGTTGAAATGAAGTTCTGCTTCGCTGCAAGTTTAAATTTATTCCGTTCGTCTGGTAATCAAGGAAAGTCAAACCGTTGAATTGATTTAATATATTTTTTGGACAACTTGAGTTTCAGCAGTTTTCAGCTATTTCTTCAATGAGGAGAAGCCTAGGAAGATGCTTATACACATACGCCTGAGATATATAATATAAAAAAATAAACGAATACATGAATAAAAAACAAAAAAAACTTTAGCAAGTTGATTTTCGTTACATTTCCAATACTCTCTTTTTATGAATCAGCATAAATTATTAATTTCGTGTTAATGAAACAAATTAATCAAATACGGTATGTTACTGTGATGTCAGGTTTTAGCACGCTTTCATATCGTTATTAAACGTTTTTACAAAGGTAAAGATTAAATTTTTCATTCATTAAGTGAGTGTAAAAAAGGGTATGATGCATATGATACCATAAATCTTCCGTCGTTGCTCAATTTGATACCATAAATCTTCTGTCGGTGCTCATTCAACGCTTTCTGGTAAAATAATTTCATGAAAATATAACTGTATGAAAAAAACAAAAAACATACTGGTTTACATACATGTATTTACTAGTCGCTTGAATCAACTAACCATTTCGATAGTAAATGGTGCCATTTTCCGAAGATACTAAGAAGGAAGGAAAATATATCATTACAACTGCTTTGGCAATAGATACACTTGATAAAGAAAAAAATAAATAAGGTAAACACTAAAAAGGAACTATAAGAAAATATTAGACAGACCGATATTCTCTGGTATCAAAGGTCGCTCTGAAAACAGACAGAGGATATGTGAACACCATAAACTCAGAACAGTATTCAGAAGCCATAACATTAAATGATCCAATTAGCACACACCAAGTTATCTAAAGATCCAATGGAGAATAAAAACATTTGCAACTTCCCTTCTGAATGTGGATTCTAATACAAGAATAGAGAAACATAAAATCCAACAAAAGTCAGAAGCATAATAAACATATGATGCTTTGTATTATTGATCTTATGTGCAACAGTCCATCATGCCAGAAAAGAAAACTATACAATAAAATGAAACAATACTAAAACAATGAGATATGAACTATCCATGAGAAAAATACTAAAGAAGCGCTTTAAATCCGTCTGATAACAAGTTAACCCACAGTCAGTAAAACGAAGGTAACCCTCAAATAATTGATTGATTCAAGCTTAAATGATGAATGGATATAGTGCAAACGTCTTTATTTTAACAAGTTTCGGAATCGAATATCGTCTTTCCTGAATAAGGCAGCAGACCAGGAACCGAAACGCTAGTAATTAATATCTAGGAATGAAGAATAGTAAATACATAATAATCTAGACTTAGGTGATCATTCAGGCTATTAACCATGACGTCGACATCTACATTAAGATGATACTGAAGAAGAAACAAAATCGAGGAATTGATTCTATTTCTTTGTAATCTTTAGGCATCTGTTGCAGTCCAGGCTCGGACGTTATTGAACTTATTTCATTAAAGAACGTAACGCCTAATTATCAATTACTCCAGCATGTTAAATTTTATTGCTTTCGTTTAAATTAAGCTGCTTTCTCGCACAAACACTGTTAAGCGCTTGAATGAATATAAAACGTGACCTTCTCCCGTCGTCCGCTAGGGATATTTAAATTTGTGGAGAGCACTGTTTTAATATCAGCGTGTGCACGAAAATCAATATACATTTTGTTAAAATTTAATTGAAACGTTAAGTTGATTTAAGAACTCAGTTGACAGAGTTAGTATTTATATAAGAAATATAAGAAACAGTTTAGGATGGCAATCAGGCTATATAAGTTGAATAATTTATTAAGACTAGTTGATCTGCTGTGATTTAAGAAAAGGGAACTAGGAATTAATTACATTCCTGATTTAGTTTCTTAGCTCTATACCTGCTACAAAGCTCTTGTGCTGTCCTGAGCTAGGCAGCAGTACCCACTGAAAACTCTTGAACTACTTTTGTTTGAGCGAATAGTTGGATTTGACTGTCACTGCTATAGTGCACCAATGACTCTAAAGTGCGGAGCACGTTTTTACAGCAACGAATTGAGAACGATTAACCCTATGATTCAAAGTCAGAACACGCTCATCACCAGATTATGCACAACCAAAATATTGAAGGAAAAATCTGATTAATTAGCTATTATGAGATAAACAAAGTCTAAAATGTACATGCACAAAAATCTTAATCTAGAGAAAAAAACAAAGTCAATAAAAATGAAAACGTAGCTTGCTGAGAGAGCAAGTGTTGGATCAAATTTATCACGTATTAAGGTCTAGAGATAGTGTGACCAGTTTTATTCCATATTAGCTAGTAGGGGTGGGGTGTGACCAGTTTTACATTCCGTGATCTATATACTACTAAAACTCTGAGATTGTTTGTTTGTTTGCTTGTCTGTAATTAAATACAGCAAAAACGGCACCCAATAGCGCCATATTTGTAATAAAATGAGAATAGAAACAGAATAAAACAAGTTTCGTTAAAATCGGTCCACGGGTTACAGAGTTAGCGCCGTTTTTCAGGCCACTTTTATGAAAATTTTAGCATGAGTAATTTTACATCACACTACCGTTCGCGCTCTTTACGAAACTTCTTCGTTCAAATCTATCTCCCTGTTTATGTTTCCATCTTCATTAAAAGGCGTAGGATGACAAAAACAAGATCTTGAAGAATTTCTCAATAATGTGCCTTGGTCATGGTAGGTAATTCGAAGAAAAAGTAAAGTGTTACTGTTTCTTAATTGTAGAATGTTTAAGAGGAAAGACCACAACATAATGATATAATTCATCATAATATCTGAAAATTCTGACTTCACTTTTTTGAAAAATTAAATTGTCCCGATCAATAATCAAATATCTTTTCTTTAATTATGAATAACACGAATGGATTGAAATATTTAATTAAATTATCTCAAAATAAACGTTCATTTCGGTGCAATATTGAAATCAGCTTGAATTCTTCATAACCTCTGAATAGTGGGTGACCTAACGGGTCACGGGTTGTCTAGTAGGTTTTAAAGATGGAGTATGGACCAGTTTTTACGCTTTAGAAACTAGATATGGAATGAGAATGAAAATATGGAAAAACGTAGTACTATGGTATTCTCATTCGTACCAGTAACCTTACACGTAAGTATAGTAAACACAATAACTTGAGAATCAGGTGAAAATGTTTGTGTAGCTCAAACTGAATTTCTGACTTTACTGAGTTGAAGAAAAGAGATACAACATATTTTTTTTTAACAAGCAACAAATGAGATGCGACGAGCGCACGATACAGTGGATAGCGTTGTCATTTAAGATCTGGGAAATGTTGCATGTCTGTGTTTTATAATATTTGTTCAAAGCTACTCAAGGGTTATCTGCACTAGCTGTCAATAGTTTTGAAATGATAGAAGGCAGCTAGTTAACAGCACCCATCGTCAACACTTGGCCTACTCTTGTCTCACCGAATAATGGGATTTGACTGTTACCGTTATAATGTACCCATAGCTCCAATGTGTAGTAATTTAAAATGAGTGAGGGGACTCTCAGATCTACAGTTCAGACGCTAATCACTGGGCCACACTTAACCCAATCTAGATAAAACTATATCAAAAGAAAATCTGAGAGAGTTATCTACTATATAGATACCACAATGGGATCAATTATCCTAGAATGCAGTAGTCATTTGCGTCACTCAGTCATTCTCTTGGTCTTATAAGATAATACGTGGTACTAACTCACATAGTCCTCCAGTGACACCTTCCATGAGAGATGTTTAGCAACAGCAAATAGGATTGTTTGTTTGTAATTAAGCACAAAGCTACACAATGGGCTATCTGTGCTCTGCCCACCACGGGTATCGAAACCCGTATTCGAGCGTTGTAAGTCCGCAGACATACCGCTGTGCCACTGAGGGCAGCAAATAGGACAACAGTCAGTTAGCCATTGTCCACAATTGATCTTACAACACGTTAAACTCTATGTGCGTGCCTGTCAAAACTACAATAAAAAGAAACATCTGTATCTAATTTTAAGTATTAAAATTAATAATTTACCATAAAATATAACGCTAACAGCTGCTTTGCTTATTTATTGTCGCATTTATTAAGAATGTTGATTATAATAGTTGGTACATCGAATGTCATTACTTTTTATTTTAATTTGTTATTTATTATTATATTTTGATTGTAAAGAATGTTTTGCATTGTTAGCTTACAATTTTTATTTTAGGACTAGCCCAAATCTGCTAAGTTGGTTGAATCTTGTGAGATGTTATTGGATTTACGATCAAAAATATTGTTAACAGCGAGGGTACCCAGCTCATGAAACAATGCATTTTATTTTTTATAAGTAAAAACATAATAATAGTAAATTTAATTAGTTATACTGTTGGCAAGAGTTATTTTTGTTAGGTGCATATCTACTTTGATCGGAAGTTTTTTTATTTACTGTTGCTCTCGTCAATCACTAGTACAGCACTTTCAATAAGATCATGAAATATCAATACAAAATTTACAAAATACAAGAAAAATCCTTTTACAATAATACTATGAAATACCAAAATCTAGAATTAAGTTACAATATCAAAACGCATAAATAACCCCCTTAATAAAGGACCAAATATTATATATGGAAAAATAAATGCTCTAACAAAGATCAAGTTATCATATAAAAATACACTACAATAATTACAATGTTATATAAAAGCAATATCAACTTTACAGCATTAATTCACAATGCATAAAAATACCATTCACTAGTAATCATGATAGTTTAACAAGACAGGAAACAATCGAAAAAAATACTATTTAACAAACATTTACAAACTTTGGTCAGTATATAATACTATGCCACACCCAGTGCGTAACAAAATAGTTTTTGAATGTAGAAGAGAAATGCATAAAAATTAAAAACCTTTATAATAATAGATATATGTTGTTCCAAGCATGTAGTCAAACTAAAAATAGTCGTTTAGTTCTAAGTAAACAAATCGATAATTATGCCTAATATCTAAGAAGTCACAAAACTACATAATCAAAAACACCCTTGAGCAGCTATGAAGTACGTATTTACAATAGAAAATATATATAGACGTTTAAGAAATATTAATATTACATATTCAAAATGAGCCCTTTAACACAGAACCAAAGAAAATTGACCAGAAGTTTCTTTAACAAGAATCAACATTTTTTTTTCCTGTAGTCCTTGCGGACTGTCGAGCCGATGGTAGATCTTGCTCTGCCAGCGTTTCTAAAGCTGTTTCTTACGTCAAGGATGCAACCCACTTGACAGCCTTCCTTCTTTGAAAGGTGGGACTGGGGTTCAGATTGCGAGTCGAGTGCCTTATCCACCAGGCCATGCCGGGCAACATAGACAATGTATATTGTAAATACAAAGTGATAAAAATCGACCCTCTACACATATAAAATAATCATACTGTACAACACACTTTTGACATAGATCAGTACCATACAAAAATAGAATAAAATAAATACCAAGATCGGTTAAACTGAGTAACTTACAGATGATAATAAATTACAATAAAATAGTCAAGCTACATACACACACACACACACACACACACACATATATATATATGTGTGTGTGTATTTATGTACACTCACCAGGAGTCGATCTTAAATATTTGTTTCTACAGTATACACAGCTATACATTAAAATCAAACCACAAAGGTATGATCTACACGTTGGTAAGACAAAGCCTTAAAGATATCACAACAATGCCTCTAAAATCTTGACAAAGTCAAACAACAAAGATTGTAATAAACAACTCAGTAGTAGTAAATCATAAGACACCAACAACAACTCGGTAAGGTCAAACAATAAAAATGGGATCAACAATTTGATGTGACAAAGCCAAGAAGAATCACAAATATCCCATCAACAACTCGGTAAGACGAGCAATAAGGCTTTCATCAACAACGCTGTGTGACGTCTTACCACTAAGCTGTCATAAACAGGTCGGTAAGACCAAGCAAACATCAGAGTTTAGAGTAACTGTTATAAGGGAATTCTCTTCGAACGTTTCTGTATAAAGATGACATATAAAGGAGAAAAGTAAAGAGTCTATGAGCTTCATTTCAATCATGATTTAGTGTTTCGAGTTTCAACAAAAATAATTAAATAATCTATTAGAATTTCCTTAAAAATTCAAATGAACGTTGTGTGGGTTGTTGCAAGGTACTGTCATTTGTAATTTTCTCTTTCAATTTCCAGGGCTCCATTCATAGAGACTTTTATAAATAGAAATATTGCAATCTAGGTGTTGAGCTATACAACTTAAAATATACAAAGTGGAACTTCGTCATTTAGAATTTTAGGAAGCTCTTATTGTCGAGAAGAACAAGCGTGATCTTGTTTAAGTTGATTGTATTGTTTGATACTTCATTCCATGAGGTCATGGAATTATTTTTCAGTTCTTCTTGATATTTTTTAAATGTCCTGATCGTGCTTGGTCATAAATTTCATGGGTGATAGAATCCCCCCCCCCTCACGATCTCTTTTATTCATCACAGCTCTACAATTATTGGCATCAGCGGGTATGACCACAATAGTTTGATATTTCTGGAGTTATCTTTACTTCTTCCATTTTTGTTGAGTTTAACTCTATTTAGTTTTTTATGCCTTTCCTAGATTTTTATTTGACTGGCAACTCATTCCGTGGAAATTATAATATTTATGATTGTTAAGTTGTTTCAGGTGATAACAAAGTTCAGACTTCCTAACAATTTCATAATATCTACATCATAAATGCAGGGTTATGATGTTTTCTTTTATTACACGTACCTGATGTGTTGTTCCGCTTTATACATCACGTCTCTAGTTGTGTTTCATCTTTAACTTGTTTTTCCGTATTTTACAACACGTTTCTAGTTATGTTTCATCTTTAACTTATTGTTACGCATTTTACACCACATTTCTAGTTATGTTTCATTTTTTAACGTGCTGTTCCGCTTTTCACCACGTTCTTTATATCTTGTGATGTTTTCAGCTTTTTACAACCCGCATCTTTAAATGACGATGTATTGTGCCGCTTTTTACACCACATAACTAGCTGTGTTTCATCTTGTAATATGTTGTTCCGCTTTCAATATTACATTCCTGGTTTCCCTTCTAATGTGTTCTTTCGCTTTCTAAACTAAATTGATGATTGTGTTTCACCCTATAAGGTGTTTTTTAGCTTTCTATACCCCTTTCCTAGTTGTGTTTCAAATTGTAATATGTTGTTTCGCTTTTTACACAATGTTTCTTTCATCTTATGGTGTGTTTTCCACTTTGTACACCACGTTCATTTCATTTTGTGACGTGTATTACCGTTTCTACATCACTTCTCTTTTTTTCATCTCGTGATATATTTTATACCACGTTTCTAGTTGTGTTTCAGCTTGTAATTTGTTTCTTCGCATGTTCTCTCCATGTTCCTAATAGTGTTTCACTTAGTAATGCGTTGTTCGCTTTCTAATATATGTTCGTACTATTGTTTCACTAGTAATGCGTTGTTCGCTTTCTAATATATGTTCGTACTATTGTTTCACACATTTTTATCACTCTGTTTCATGTTGTGATGGGTTATTCTGCTTTTTACACAAGGTTATTTTCGCCTATACCACTAACATGTCTGGCGTTTCCCAGCTGATTTGATAAGCCACGGTGTTGAGTGAAAGGCCTCGTGTGCACTGGATATGGCAGAGGTTATGTGGTATTTTATTATTCTTTGCTTTCACTCATGAATTCATACAATATTTAGCAGGTAGAAAAGTCTTAGATATTCTTTGGATGGACCTGTGACCTACTTCTGAACTACATATCGATGGATTTCACCCGTGATGAAGGGCATCAAAATAAAGTCTAAGAAGAAGGTTACGGACAGCTTGTTGATATAATGAACCCCTAACAGACACCCTAATAACTTTATGTCTGTGGTTCCCAACTTTTTTCCAAGGCCAGCTACTTCCGATCCAAATATTTTACGGATCGCCTCGAACAATATTTTTAAAGTATTTAAACATTACATAACCGCCTATACGGTTATTCTTAACCAAATAGTTTGTTGAAACTGTCCGTTACACAGAGTTTGAGAAAGATATACTAAAACGATATTGAAGCCTCACCACGTCGTTACAGTCCGTTTCGCCATATCCGGCATCTCTGATAACTGTGCATCTTGACAATAGCCCTGCAGCGTAGTTTCCAGAGGTTTCGTTGTTAGACTGCCATGTCTAATTCATACCTTCCCTCTCTCTGTGTGGTCTCCATTAGCCATCTCATGTACGAAGAAGACAATTTCCCAACAGCACCCGTTTCAACAGTTTTGTCACACAGAAATCCATAGGCGTGTACTTTGACCGGTATGTCTTCATATGGAATAGCATGAATACCCCTTCTATTCTACAGCTGTTGTAGATACGTAATGGGTGAATAAATATGTCGTGGAAGCAGCTTTTTACACGTGACTTATGTTGATTTTCCAGACGGAGACCTTTCTTGGTTATGTTGTTTTACTTGAGATACGTGAACGACTTTTGACACTGATCTTTGTATTGGAAGATTAGTACCTATCACATTTTGTTTACCACTACTGTAGTATGACTTGTTACAAGTCTGTTTGTTGATCATCCTGGTACCAAAGTTGTTCCATCTTCCTTTGTTTCTTAACGGCATTAAATACAAGGGACGTCGCAGTTTTAAAAATTCTAAACCTCTGATCTGAACAGATATTTATAATATGAGTGTATGGGTATTTTGTGTCAGAAAAGGCCGTTACATACTCTTCCCAAAAGGGATAAATTTTCGGTGGTATCATGCTATTTACATACAAATACCAAACCATGTCAAAATGTAGTTCTGATACATCCGGTATCACTACGAGTTTATATTGGCTGTTGTTGCCATGTGGCTTGCTGATTTGCATATTAAAAATAGTTTTAATGAAACGTACTCAAACCTCTGTATGACACACTCACAGTTAAAAGTGTGGAGAGTGTCTTTGGCTATATATCCAGAGCTCGCTTGGTTTGTTTGTTTTTAGATCGATGGGTTATCTGCTGTGTCCATCACGGGGAAATTAACCTAGGATTTTAGCATTGTAACTCCGTAAATTTATCGCTGTCTCATCGAGGGAGTCGAAAGCTCGAGCCTTGTCCCTTTGGTACGCAGACCGAAACTTTTGTCTGGCCAGCCCGATACTTGTTCTAACTTATCATTACTTCAACTTACATATACACTTTATCTATTGGCCAGCCCGATACTTGTTCGAACTTATCATTACTTCAACTTACATATACGCTTCATCTATTGGCCAGCCCGATACTTGTTCGAACTTATCATTACTTCAACTTACATATATACTTCATCTATTGGCCAGCCCGATACTTGTTCTAACTTAGCATTACTTCAACTTACATATACACTTTATCTATTGGCCAGCCCAATACTTGTTCTAACTTATCATTACTTCAACTTACATATACACTTTATCTATTGAACAAGTATCGGGCTGGCCAAAGTAATGATAAGTTACAACTTGCATGTACACTTTATCTACATTAACCAATAACGAAACTTTTGGAATATATGTCAGAATATAATCATTTTTTAAATTTTTTTTGAAAAATATGTTCCTGCATGAGCGAAAAACTGAAGAAGTATACCATTTCATACGTGCATAAAACACTTTAGTTTTGGTTAAACTGAAACGGGTTATTTCATAATTGTTTCGTAGCTCAAACGTAACAGCGACAGAACACTTCGTGAAAAGAAAGTTATTCTTTGCAATATAACAACCTGATCTTATCTGACAGGGCATGGAGAATAAATGATGATTGAACAATAAAAAAAAAACTGGAAAAAAGTTTTCGAGTCGTGAGATATAAGCCACGTAACAAGCTAACTTTGAAAATAAAAGTAACTGGCGACTTTCCTCCAACTAAATGAATCGGTTCACTGTCGAGTATATAGTCCGCAGAGAATTCCACCTATTCTATCAATCCCAAAATGGTCATAACTTTGTTGGGTCTCCGCGACTTGATAGTTTAGGCGTGTTCTTGCGGGTTCCCTGGCGAGTATCACATACAAACTTGAGCGTACATGGTTCACTAATTAGGGCACGCTTACGTTCCTATGATTACTCCCATGACAGAGGACGAGAAAGTAACGTTTTCCTCGCATAAGATCTACTCGAAAAGTGAGTTTTAATCTCTTTCTGTTCCGCGTAACGAATTAATGAAATTATAAAATTTTATCCCCCTGGAATATGAAACGAAGAAGACGACACTGCGCAAAATATCTGTAATATTTTAAACCATCTGTATCAGCCGGCCTGATGAGTTCTGTATTGAACAAAACACGTCGTCGACAATGGATATGACGAATAGAGTGTGTTGTAAATATTGTTATACATTCTTCTTCTTGAAAACCCCTAAGGAGCTGAATGAAAAATGGAGTTTTAAAATTATATAATAGGCCTATTCCTAATGTACTGTGACAAGTATAATTAATTATAATCATGCTTGGACAGCTTAGTAAAGGTGCTTACACAGTAACAACTGTTGTTGTAACAAATGTCTTATTTATTTATCTCTCATATATAGTGTTCTGACCGCTGCTCTGTTTGTTTTGTTCCAGCAGGCCTTGTGAACTCTGTACTTAGTAAAACGGGTTGCTCGCAATGGCTTTGGCAGACATAGCTTGGTTGAATTACTATAGCCTCCTCCTTTCATGGAAATGAATAAAAAATGTAGTGTTAAATACATAATGAGCGTTATATTAATATCTTGCTACAAGCATATGTAGAAAATAAATTATTATTCCTTGCAGTGGTTTAAGGTATCAACTTTCGATACTGATTAATATTCTGTTTATCGATTGAATATTTGTGTCACTTTCATTACGGAATAAATTATAATAATACACACAAAATACACTTGCAGAGGCATTTTATGATGGACGATATTTGTAACTCTTGATGAGATGAATCACGATCAACTTGTATCTTGATTATACTGGCTGGTATTTCTTACCTTTAATTAAATGACATTATACTGGCTGTTGCCTTTGGTTAACTGACATCACAATATAATTATTTAGATTATACAGGATGGTATGTGTTACCTTTGATTACATGACATCACAATGTCAGCTTATATTCAGATTATGCTGGCTGGTATTTGTTACCTTTGATTAACTACCATCACAATATACTTATATTTGGATTATACTGGCTGGTATTTTTATCCTTAGATTATATGACATCACAATATACTTATATTTGGATTATACTGGCTGGTATTTTTATCCTTTGATTATATGACATCACAATATCCACTTATATTCTGGTTATGGTGGCTGGTATTTGTAACCTTTGATTATATGACATCACAATATCCACTTATATTCTGGTTATACTGGCTGGAATTTGTTACCTTTGATTAAATGGCATCACAATATTTACTGGTATTCTTATCCTGACTGATATTTGTAACTTTTGATAACACTGTATCACAAGTTTATATTCTGGATTTTAAGTGAGAGCATTCTGCATGTACAAATACATTAAAAACGTTTTTGGAGGTAGGAATTTCGTTCTCCAGTTTGTTGGATTCTCAGACATGAATTTTTTTTTTTAATAGCTGAATGCTCCAACGAGTATTCGTGCCACAATTCATGATAACTCTCATGTTTGAACTAAGGCAAAATGAATAAAAAATGGGTACATAGCTTTTTTATTATCAAATGCATAAGTTTATTGTGAATTTGCCTAACATTCGGTTATATAGTTCTGAAAAGTGAATGGTTTGACCTTATATTATACAACCAAATTGAACTAACGTTCGCATATTTATAAATCTGATATAAAAGTCAGGTTAATATTGTCTTTCCATATTGATCCGGCCTAGGCGTAACCTGGTGGTTGGCGTGTGCCCGTACTCTGAAAATTCTGATTCGCGAACTTTTGCCGCGAAAACGCGCTCCACACTTTGTGCACATTATAAAAATGATTGTCAAAATCCATTATTTTATCAGACAAAAGTAGCTCAAGACTAGGAGTTCGATGTTATGTTTAAGTTTCATTCCTTTGCCCTATCAATCCAAAGTTAGTGACGGTAATGTGAAGATATCCTGTAGTTGTACGCAAGATTCTGAAACAAACGAACAAACTCTCGTTAGTTATTGCAAGTTATATAAATGTATATATATATATATATATATATGTAACGTAGAGGCCTAATGCATTCTTTAATTGTCCATAACCTCTGCTGTGGGCTGCAGTTTTGCCTATTCAAGGTTCATTAACACAATTAGGACTTGTATAATGGTGATGTGTATTTATATTTATGGACTCAAAGCACCATAGAGTTCCTTACATAGTATAACATTACGTCATTAGTTTAATTACATTTGTTTCTGTTAAATATTTAATTTTTTTATTTATCATTGTTGTTATTTCATTATATCATATTTATTGCCTTCTTTCTTGTATTTTATTATGGTTTATTCACTTGAGCTAATTCTTCGGAGTTAGCTTTATTGCTTCAGACTACTCGCTATGTTGACCTTGGATGTAATGGATACAAGCCTGGCTCCAGTTTCTTTCCCTCGGGAGTGGGACAGCGAAGCTTTTGTGGGGACCACTATATACTGAGTGGTCACAAGTAAATAGACACCTAATTTGTCGTCATTTAACTGATTTATGCTAACTAATTTGTGTTCACAGAGCACCATATAAATGAATATGGTCCGCACACTAATTATCAGATTTCGGGCTCATCCCACCAACTTTGGCCACTTCTGCAGTCGTTTATGTGGGATCCATTTCGATGCTCCCCTAGACCCGGACGCTGCTCAGTTGTTTCTTTGCCGTGTTTCCTGAACTGCACGATGATTCTGTTGACTGTCGAAAGCGGGATTCACAAATTCTGCGAAATTTGCCGCTGACTTATTCCACCATCTGCTTGACCAACTATCCTTCCTCTAACAAAATCTGACAATTCGAGAGAACCTTGAGTTCTAGGCATGTTGTAGCACAAGTTCAACGGATTCTCCACAGATTGGGTTATCGTTGCAGAGCAGCTAGACGGAAGCCCTTATTAAGACCTGCCAACATAGTCAGACGAAAGAAGTGGGCAAGTGATATGATGACCAAGCCTCTGGACTTTGGAAGACCGTATTGTTCTCAGACGAATCAAGATTCGCTCAATTTTCGGATAGTGGAAAGATATGGGCCTGGAGAATGCCTCACCAAGAGTTTTGGTTCAACAGATTGCAGCCAACTGTGAAGCATGGTGGTTTCAGCGTGATGGTTTGGGGAGCTGTTTGGGTTGGTGGGAGATCGAGCTTACTGGAGTGCGTTGGCAACATAAATTTTGCGAAATACGTCGAAATATTAGAGGAAGGGCTCTTGCCACTTTATTCCTCGGGTTTCGTGGACAAAAACACAACGTTGTTCCAGGAAGATGGAGCACCGTGTCACACTGCTAGAAACACCCAAAAGTGGCAGGAAGAAAATGGTATCCGGAAGTTGCCCTGGCCGAGCTAATCTCCTGACATGAACCCCATCGAAAACCTCTGGGCCATACTCGACCGGCAAGTCAAGAAACGACAAAAGAAACCAACTTCGAAGAGCGATCTATTCCAAGTTTTGAAGCAAGAGTGGGCGAAAATCCGACAATCTAAAATTGACGAGATGATTCTCACGATGCCCCAAAGGATCAACGAACTCCATGAAGCGAAAAAAAGATCTACTAGATATTAATTAAATTATAAATATATCAATTCATGTGAAAATGTGGTGTCTATTTACTTGTGACCACGCTGTGTACAGTGATATGAACTTTTAAAAATTGATATTACGATTCTTTAAGCCACTAAGAAGAATGAATTTGGGTGAGCCAGAGTGAAGTTTGGAGGTGAATGGCCCAGCCCAGCCCAGCATCCCTACCCTAGCGCCGGCCCCAGTTGGATAAATGAAATCGGATCAGATGACTACAGAAATGATTTATAGTAAGTTCAGTAACTTCTATTCATTTTCATTTCACTTACCTTCGTTATACTTAATTAGAACATTAATGTTTTTGCAATTTATTACACGTATTTGTTATGCATTTACTTTATGTTTTTGTTATGTAAATACACATTATATTTTTGCTATACCATCTATACTGTCCTGCTATCTGACTCTGTAGTCAAACAGTAACACGTGTTTTAGTAATTTATCTTACATCCTAAATTACTCTAAAGTTATGGTACTGGATTTGTTTAGTGGGTCTTCCTTGATCACCAACCATTATTCTGGAGGACTACATAAAATTTTAAGTATACTGGTGTCATGCTAATCACCAACCATTATTCTGGAGGACTATATAAAGTTTTACGTATACTGGTGTCATGCTAATCACCAACCATTATTCTGGAGGACTATATAACGAGTTACGTATACTGGTGTCATGCTAATCAAGAGACCATTATTCTGGAGGACTATATAAAGTTTTACGTATACTGGTGTCATGCTAATCACCAACCATTATTCTGGAGGACTATATAAAGTTTTACGTATACTGGTGTCATGCTAATCACCAACCATTATTCTGGAGGACTATATAACGAGTTACGTATACTGGTGTCATGCTAATCAAGAGACAAGGAATCAGTCTGGTCTGGGTCAGTATTCGGTCCTGTTTTCGCGACCTGTGAGAGTTAAATGCTATCTAGATTTATTCCTCCCTTCTGTACGGTTTCTGTTTTCACTGACAATTGCTATATGATCACTCAAATACGAAGTTAAATACACTGATCCTATTACACTCTTGAGAACTTTATCCATGAATGTTAAACTTATAGCATTTAGTGCATGTTTGCCACCTCACTTTATTAGATTGGGTAAACGTTTTATACTTCACAAACAGACCATTGGCAAATCGTTACTTTTCACTAGGTTACGTCATCAGACGCGTATTTGACATAAATACATTTATGATATCATAATCTAGGTGATGTGTAAGATTAAGTCGTAGATGGCCATTTTGTGTATGATGACCCTGGATATTGTTATTTTGTATCGTGTATTTTAGGCTATAAGTTGTTGTAGTATGTGCGGATGATAGGTGCGAAATGTTTTTTGACTATAGTGAAAAGTAAATCGATACAGTTTTGTTCATTCTGAGGGTCTTGATATTCACGGATAAAATCAAAACAAGTATTTTTTTCAGATCCTATTATGGAGTTGTTTTCTGTGTTTTTGAGTAAATTTACTGGTCTTATAGGTATATGTGGGTGTGTAATCTTTTGTGTTTGAGTATCCAATTGTTCTCTTATGTTAGATTGAGGTTCTGTTGTTTCTTTCATTTATGGTTGTGTTTGATTATTTTTTAGCTGTGTGTGTTTGCTTGAGTGATTTATTTCCTTGTTGCGTGGTTGTGCTCGAACTACTACTACATATATATGTATGTGTTTTCAGGCTGTGTTGTTGATGTCGGTAAAAGTGGTGTATTTGGTACTGATTTCTGTGTGTGTGGTTTGATTCCGTGTGTTTCTGTGGTCTGGTTGTTATTATGTATATATAGATTCGTGTCTTGATCTTCTATTTTGGTTATTTGTTTGTTTGAAATTAAGCACAAAGCTACACTATGGGTTATCTGTGCTCTGCCGACCTTGGGTATCGAAACCCTATTTCTAGCGTTGTAAGTTCGCAGATATACCACTGTGCCACTGAGGGGCCTTGTATTTTGGACATCCTTTGTAGTTGGCTGTGTGCTATTGCTTACAATTGTTCTTATCTTTTCTACTATAAATCTCTCATATCAGAGAATACTACCGATATTATACTCTGGATATCCTGAGTTTCGTGTGTGTAAACTTTGATCGTGTTTGTCTGTTTATGTGTCCTGTTTGAGGTGATACGTTCAACTTTCGTTTAAGGAATGTTGTTTTGTGAAAGTTCTTCCTGTACTTGTTCAATTTCTATACTGTAGTGTATACCTTTAATTAAAAATGCTTTTGCGTTTGGTTTACTTCCAGATAAATGTATCGATATGTGTCCTGGATGAAAGAAATCCTCAGGCCATTGTTTGAGGAGACTGTTTAGGTTAGCCGCCTCTATCCCTTTGACTAGGACTTCTACCTTAACTAGACCTTTGATTGCAGTTGTTTTAACGTTTGGTTAAAACGTATGTTCCAGGGGTGCCTTCTATGATAATACAATGTTTGAGTGTCAGGGAATCGGTGATAGTGTATGATTTCATTGTTTGAATTTCGCAAAAAAGTTACTCGAGGGCTATCTGGATAGTGCTCGAAGCAAAACTAGTTTTAATGTATTTCGCACGATATGTATATATGTATCATTCTTTCCTCTTCTCCTGATATCTAAAGTCGAAACATTTTTCCTGTGTCAGTGGAATTTTAAAGTTGAGTCTATCTTCCCTCATTAATGGACTAGTAACTTTGTGACATATCTTTTTCGTCTTTGGATGTGTAAAGTCGAAACATCCTCTCCTCGTTACTGGACAACTTATAAAAATCGAAACATCTATCCTTCGTCAGTGATCTTGTAAAGTCGAATCAACCTTCCTTTGTCTCTGGACTTGTAAATTCGAAGTAAAAAATAGAGGGCTACTTATTGACTTATTATCGATCAACTACGAGCACATAAAAGGAAGGTATTGATAAGCTATCAACGTTACAACGCCGCTTATTGTCTAGAAAGATCTATCATTGAAAATTTCTTTTGTGTCTTTAAATAAAAGCTATTAATACAACTTAACGTGTGCTGGATATATCACATAAAGTATTACATATAAATATATCCATGTATCAGCTCACTTGTCGCCTGATACAGTTCAGAAATGTGACAAGTGTCGACAACATGGCAACCACTCAGATGCAGTATACCTTACTAGTTCCTTGGGGGGGATCTCTTTACAAATGAAATATTCTTCTTTCGTAATATCTGAATAATGTATTGTTTTGGCTTTGGTTATTCCCACAATGTTTTGTATTATCAATAATAATGTTATTTCCTTTCAAGTGAAAAACAAAACAAAAAACTTTGGCTGAAATAGTGGAGAAAGCATCGTTGTTGCTGTCGATAACATATTTGATCTGACGACATCTAGTGTCAAAGTAAATAAACGTAGTACACACGAAGTAGAAAGTGAACAAGATTTCACACTAATGAGTAACAGCTGAATTAAAAACAAAATAATTTATTGATTATACTTGTCATAAGAACCAAACAATAATATTAGGACTATCATAACTGCGTTGTTTATTCGGTCTCATGGGATTTTTCGAGAAGAGTGCGTAATAGTATTTCATCCACACTATGTCTGTTATATCTCCATTGACAATGACGCGTTTTGCTCAATATAGAGTTTATCAGGATTGCTGGATCACGAGAAACACAATAGTAGTCGGATCACTAATTATATAATTTATTTCTTCGTTATGAATGTTTAAAACAAAGGTGACTTGAAATCCACTCATCGTTTCCTTTCCAAACACACTTTTAGTTGCAGTTAGCTGCAGCAAGCTTAACACATTAACATAGAAAACCAAAAAGAAATAGAGAAACACATGAACCACATTGGTGAAAGAAAACTTTAAGCATATAAAGTTCCGCTTTGATGACGAACTGTTCGAAAACACCTGAGTAATTGCGTTTTAAGTGAACGAGTTTAGCAATACATTTCTAAAAGTCTCATTGTCAATCATTGTGCTACATTGTTTACATATACAGCTACGTCGCCAGTGACGATTTCAGCTACAGGAAACGTGGAAATGCATCATGAGTCTGATTTTTGCTTTAACCAAGTTTTCACCTAAGATAAATTTTATATGACAGGTTCTCCTGAAGTAATACTGTCGGAGCCGTTAAATGGGGTTTCATTGGTCACAATACATCGTCAGGGAAGACTGTGTAAAGCTGTTAATGTACTTCAGTATTTCAAACTGTTAACTAGTGTTTATGTGTTCCGCAAGTAAGGTGTACTGTTACTTTTATTAAGAGTTATTGTTAAAATATTTTTATGTTTACCGATTTTTACTACTATTCTTTTATTGTAGACATTGTTTTGCATTGTTAGCTTAATTTGGCCTAAAAGATCAATAACAGTGAAGATATCTAACTGATGAAACAATGCATTCTAATAGAGTAAGAAAGCAAGCCTGCTATGATCAAAGGAATTTAATATCAATTCAGTGTTAGCAACGTTCAGCTTTATGTTTCCTCACCGTTTCTTATGAGACAGGACCATGCTCGATAATGGATCTGCCACATTATGGTATGATAATTATTGACACTTTGTCGTCAAATAATAATCGGAATAACAGTAAAAACCTATATATAACTTAGAAAGTCCCATGTTACAGCTGCTTTTCTTGACAGACTGTCTGGTAAGTCTTTAGTTGTACAGTAACAAGAATATTCAAGTTAGATGACATATTTCAAACTGAACTCTGTATAATTTTTTAACTGAAATGAGGCTGCTTTTTAACTCCTGAGACATCTCGTTATCAATATATATGTATCTCATTTGACAAACTAACTCATTGAGACTTAATTTCTCTCCTCGGTTTGGGAATAGTTGTTGTCATCTAATTTAAATAAAACTTAACGCACTGACTAACCGAATGTGCACTGGTTGGTCCAATGGATTATCCCTTACTCCATAAGAAATGTTGACTTTCCGAATATACTACACGTATCTACACCAAATGTGGTAAGCTTTTAGTCTTTTGTACACACACACACACACAAAACTAATTTGGCAGAAACTTATTTGTACTCAAGATATACCTGTGAATTGGCAATGTCAGTCTGACTCAAACTATGACATGTCGGAGTGCAAGGTGGTGTACATGTGAATAATAAAAATACTTTTTTTTCATCGTACAATTTGAATATTAAATTTTCCTAGCCTCTTGAACCTCCGAAATCCATAGCTACTGTGTTTTTCTGCATCCCTATATCTGGTATTTACTCTCCTCTGCCATGAACTGTTGCTAAATCGCTAAAGTAGGGTAAAATGAATCGTTCATAACTCTGTCATCAGATATATGATACTACGTTGAATGGCATTTTGTAAAATGTCGTGATATATGCACTTTAATCCCACCCATGCACATAGGGTTAAGTCAAGGCTGTGCGGAATTATTTAGTTATTTGAATTTTCTCTTTCCTATTTGATGCAGTGACCTCTAGCAGCTCAAAGTGACACTATATGTACCAGATATTGAAATACAGTACTGAACAGGCCTGCCATGATCTGATGGCTAGGACGCTCGACTTTCAATCGCGGGGATCGTACTTCGTCTCCGAACATGCTCGCCCTTTTAGCCGTAAGGGCGTTATACTGTGACGTTGAATTTTACTACTTTTTGGTAAGGAGTATCTTAAGAGTTGGTGGTGTTGACTAATTGCTTTCCCTCTAGTCTACCACTTCAAAATTATAACGGATAGGACAGATAATCCTCTGGAATTTTTGCGCGAAATTCATCAATCAAACAAACAGTACTGAATTTAATATATATGGGGTTTGAGTCAGTTTTACTTAACCACATAATAACCTAAAAAAAATAGGTATGTAAATAATGTTATAACATTTCGTCGAATTCATTATTTGATATTATGCAACGGACCAACATATATATATATATATAGTGCTGAATTTCAATACATTATAATTAAAAAGAATTATGGTAACTCAACTATTATTTATTTAGGGGCTATTATTACAGCTTATTGAAAGTATTATTATGTAAGAGTTCTATTGGCAAGTTTTACAGTACAGAAGGAAGTTTAATTATTATGATTATTAGAAATTGCATAAATGATAGGGCAAGCCGTCTGCTTTGTGTTAGAACAAGTAAAGAAAAGTTAAGTAATAACACATGGAGACTGGTCAATTACTCTGATGTTTAAGTTCGTTCCTTGCCCCCCCCCCAGTAGCACAGCGGTATGTCTGCAGACTTACAACGCTAGAAACCGGGTTTCGATACCTGTGGTGGACAGAGCATAGATAGCCCATTGTGTAGCTTTGTGCTTAACTTCAAACAAAACAAAAAGATCGTTCTTTGGGTTTGATAAAAAATATTATTTGATATTAACCAAGAAATTCCTGTAGTTTTTACACAACATTTACAGAATCACACATCAATAATATATTCCGAAAGCTTTAGTACAAAAACCGACATATTTTCTTTTTTGGTCATTTTATGGACATTAAGTATATTAAAATATGAGCATTGCTAATTGGCCCCAATGTGTGCATTGTCGCATCTGTCAGCGTTTGGATTGGCTTTTGAAATAATACAGAGATTAAATATTAAAACGTTTTTGGAGTCTCATTATATCGTTACACGTCAGAAGATGCTCTATCTGACGATGGTTCATCTTGAAGTAGTCCTACAGTGTAGTTTCTATTGTAAAACGCTCCGTCGGAAGGCTTTTATATCTAAAGAACATTTGCCTTACCTGCTTGCTTTCCATAAGCTAGGAGGACGACAACTTCCCAGCGCCCGTTTCAACGGTCTGATCGCAGAGAAATATATTGACTCAGCGGCCGACGATTTGACCAGTATGTCTTTGTATGGAATAGCATGAACACCTGTTTCATTCTTCTTATGAGGTGTGAGACGATTCAACAAATATGTGTACACGTGACTCATATTACTTATCCAGACTATTGATTATCTTGCGAGCTGTTGCCTGAGACATGAGGACAGGTTTTGCTACTGAGCTCTGTGTTTGTGAATTCTCATCTGCTACAAAACGTCGCATTTTTCTTACCACTCCTTGGGTACGATTTTTGTCAGGTCTCTTTCGTTGTGGTCCTGGTGCCCCAAATTGACCAATACTTTTTTCTTGTTTTCCAGTGCTAAGTATAATTAAGGGATATCTTGGAAATTCTAAAACTCCAAACTGGGCAGAAAGTGCTGTTACATACCCTTCCAAAAAGCGATCAGTTTTCGGTGGCATCATATTATTCACAAACACCAAACCATGTCAAAATGTAGTTCTGATGCACGCCATTCCACAGATATGGTTATCACATGACTTGTCGATGTACATTTTCAAAACGGTTTTAATATAAGTATTTAACTCTCTCTACTCAGGGACACAGATGCATTTAATGACACCATCTTCCTTTGTCCACATTTTGTTTTTCAAACTCAATTTCAGCCCTTATTCCATCTCATGTAGTTCGGTAAAGGTTAAATTACAAGTTTTCAAATATGGAGAATAATGATATTACCCACGTACTTTGGTAAAAATTAATGTTGAAGAGAAAAATAAAAATAGTGAATATGGTGCACTTTATATGCTTGCAGGGAATTAATGATCAGAAACCAAAAAAATAAATAATTTACATCTCGTATATATTTGGTGAATTTTGTTTAATCAAAAAGATACGCTTCACAGAGCATAAACGGGCTTCAAATTTACAATTACAATCAATATTAAAAATTAATAGCACACTTACAACTATTTTAGGTAGCAATATATTTTAGTTATAAAAGATATGCTTCACAGACCATAAACATTACTAAAATATATTAATTACAGTCAATAGTAAAAATTAATAGCACATTTACAATGCTGTCCAACTATTTTAGGTAGCATTTTGATTACAAAAACTATATTTCATGGACCTTAAACAGAGTTACAATCAACAGCAAAAATTTATAGCACATTTGTAATGTTATTCAAATATCATAGGTGGAAATATATTGGGCGAATTTAGTTTAATTATAAAAGATATGCTTCACAGATCATAAGCAGTACGAAAATCTCAAACCAAGATCAAACAAGAATGCTAATAGAGTAACTCACGTCATTGTAGAAAGCTATTTTTATTTATCATTTTAAAGTATAGAGGATTACACATTTTTTCTACGTTTCAGATCTGACTCTTATATGTTGAAATAAACGCGTTTCTTTCTTGAGCAACTACTGTATTCCATGATTCGAAGCTTGCAATAAATTAATGAATCCATTCTAAGAAGTATTACAGTTTTCATATTAATTACTTCTCCGGTTACTTATAAGTGTGTATAAAATAATGTGAGACATTGCTTCATTGTGCTTTGATTCTGCATAAATAATTTTCGAATAAATAATAAGGCCATATAGGTCTTTTAAGAGGCAGAATGAACACCGCAGATTACAACTGCATCATTTCTGGTTAAGTGCATCAAGCGATGCTTCATGTGTGCCATGATGAGGACGGCTACTTCCAAGACGATCACGCTTCCATCCACGGTGTCCAAGTTGTGCGTGTAATATAAAGAAATATACTGGATACTTCAGGCATTTCCAATGGCCATCAAAATTCCCGATTTTCAGTCCATTTGAACATTTGTGGGATGAAATTGAAAGACATTCACCATCACGATCTTGTGCTCACCTTGTTCCATGAATTGTGTACAATATTCATGACCAAATGGGGAAAACACCCTCAGGACAATTTCCAGCACTTTGTGCATCCTAAGCCACGTCGTAACATTCGGGCAAAAGGTGGGTCCAATTCATTATTAGGCATAGTTCCTACCAAAGAGAGAAACCAGTGTATATAGGTGTATCTTAATATTTAAGAGATGCACCATTTGAGTCACGTGCATATCGCGTTTTTACATTTTTCTGGATTTTATGAGATTAGAAATCCTTATAATAATTATAAATAACATGTGAAAAAGGAAACGAAAATGACATTAGGTGGGGCTGCTAAGTGTGCTATTTTTCAAAAGATCAACAGCTGCACGTTAGTCATTTTATGATGTTCAAAATTAACAGTATAAATCTAATATTTTCCTTAAGGTTGCATCATAAGCAATCTGCAAACAAATAAAAAAAATAAAAAATTAAGGAAGGTTCGATCGCTCCTTCACCTTCTACTGATCCAAAAAGAAATATTTTTCCTGAGGTCGGAGTGCTTCGTCAGCAGCGAAAATCAACTTTGAGATTTAAAAAAATTGTAAAAAAAAAGGCTAACGTAAAAACAAATATGCTCCCTGCTAGTTGTGGCTATCAGAAAACCAGGAAAGGGCAGATATACGATTCTGAAATGCAGGCCTTTTGAACAATAAGGCACAGCCTTCCTCGTAAAGGTTATTTGGCACAAAGTTAATTGCTTTTCCGATAAAAGTGGAAGGGTGTGCGAGGTAATTAAACGCCTCACTGGATGTGACAAGACCAGTATGTCACGCGCTTTTGCTGAAAACAAAATCACGTGGCCATAAGAGTCTCCTTACCTATTTTTGTGAACGTACCTTATCTAGAAAGAAACACATAGGCTTGGCTCATTAATTTGACACGCTTTCAGCGTTTACTGTCCCAAGCAAAAAAAAAAGAAAAAAAAAAGGCTAATAGAGTTTCCTTTTCATTCTGATCCCTCCCTTCAATAAACTAAAGTGGGGAAGAGGTAGTTATAAATTTTGACATTAAATATTGTCACGAGTGTTTACATATTCTTAAACAAAGCTGTTTTTACCTTATTGTAAAATTACCACTAGAATGGTGTATGGATTTGTTAAAAACAAAAGAAAATTAATCACATTAGCCTATTTATTAAACTTATGCAAGGCTTCATCTATCTATCTGAAACAATGCTACGGAAAATCAGTCTTAATTTAACTACTTTTCTTAAACAATATCTGTTGCTCAAGCGTAGTTGAATTAGCTTGGCGTGAAGTGTTTCCTTATTCGAACTGTATCCCATGTAGTTGGACAGAGGACGTTGTCCCTCTGTTGTAGTAGCACGTTCTCTATACCGTGTTCACTTCCAGGACAGCTATACATATAGATAAGATAATACGTGAATGTGTTAGAGCAGGAACTAACCTCCTCAACTGTAAAAACAAAAACAAAAAACAAAGAACAATTACAAAAATATTAGTCCCTTAGAAACAAAAATAAATAAAAATGCAACTACAGTTAAGGAAACAAAGTTCCCTGTCCAACTACGTGCTCTCGCATGTGGCACGCCAGTAGAACAATCAACACTTTTAAGATAATGGGATGTAGTTCGAATGAGGAGACACTTCAGGCTAAGGAGTCTTTAGATATTAAATTACTTGAACCAAGCCTGAATACATATCAGTATGCTTCGCTGTTAAGACTAAAAATATGAGTCGTTATTGAAAAGCTATGAATTTTACATCTATTGTGTTTGCCACGTGTTGTAACAGTTGGTCACTCTTATTACGTAGGCACAATCATATGTGTTTCATTTGTGTTATTAACTTGTATTTCTCTTTTCTGCAACATTTGGGGCGAATTGAGATGAGTAAAATGTTTTCTTAAAAGTGACGTGTGTTTAGAATTTAAAATAAAATGCGATTTATTGTTACCCTTCCGAAAGTATGTTTAGTGTTATAACTTTCACACGAGGAAAAAAATACAAGGCCTAAATATATCAGAAACAGATCATGAATAAGCAATAGATACATAAAGATACGAGAAGTAATGCATACTAAAATCCCGAAAATACTCATAAGCATACATAATTGCGAGAAAAAGAGGAATTAAGCAGTCAGTTTTCAGACAAAATAAATTAGTTATTAGAGTAAACTTTATAATGAAAAAAGGTACGTTTTGAGTTGCATGGTTTATGTTTCGATGTTATTTGTTCTATGTGATTTTTGTATGGATGTTATATTTTATGTTATGAGAGTTACGTCTGTTTTTATTTCATATTTGTGTTCCTTGGTTTATATTTGCAAGTTGTCTTTCTTGTAATCTGGATTACGTCTGTATTTTTCTTTTTGTGTTATTTGGTTTATGCCTGGTTGCTATCTTATTATGTTTTTTGGCTTATGTCTGTATGTCATCTTTTTTAATATATAGTTTTTGTCTGGATGTTATTTTTTTGTTTTATGTAATTTATGTTTGTTTGTTATCATTTGTGTTGCTTTGTTTATGCTTAGCTGTTGTCTTTTTTATTAGCCGAATTATGTATGAATGAGATCTTTTTATTTTATAGTTTTTAATATAGATATTATCTTTTGTTTTATATTTTTTTATATCTGGATTTTACCTTTTGTGTTACGTGATATATATTTGGTAGTTTCTGTTGCTTAGCTTATGTTTAGATGTGTTTTGTATTATCTGATTTGTGTCTGATGTTGTCTTTGTGTTATCTAGTTTGTGTCTGGATGTTATATTCTGTGTTGTATGGTTTATTTCAGGACATTATCTTTTGTGTTATCTAGTTTATCTCAGGATATTATCTTTTGTGTTGTATAGTTTATCTCAGGATGTTATCTTTTTATTATATAGTTATTTTCTGAAAGTGCTTTCATGTTATGAGATTTATGTTTTATATTTTGGCTTCTCTGACTTATGTATGGATGCTGTATTTGTGTTATCTTTATTACGTTTGGATGTTGTATTTTGTGTTATCTGGTTTAATTTTGCATGTTGTATTTTGTATTATCAGATTTATATATGGATGTTGTATTCTTTGTTACCTGGTTTAAGTTTGGGTGTTTCCTTTTGTGTTACCCGATTTTGTATTTTCCGTAATCTATCTTATTATGCCGTTCGAATGTTGTGTTCTGTATTTTCTGATTAATCTTTGTATATTGTCTTTTTGAATTATCTGGTTTGCGATTGGATGTTATCTCTTCTGTTATAACAATGTAATAGGCGTAAACAAGAAACTTAATTAAACTACTTATTTTTCTTTATCATGATAATTAGAAATATTTTGAAAAAGGTATTTATTAGATTAATTGAGCAAATCTTCAAACTTTTGCCTAAATAATAGTAACAATCCTCGTAAAGTACCATTAGCAAAAAAAATTATTTGTCAGGCTTTCCGTAATGAGCATAAGTATATATACATGACAGGGGTAGACTGAGTTGACATAGATTTATGTACTCAACTCATTTAAGTGGAAAGACGTATAGGTTCCTAATTAAACGTACTGTACATATAATAGCTATAGTAAAGATTTATTTTCAAAAGCTACTAATGTTTGGTTACATTCGAAAATTTTGTTATTTAAGTGAAAGACAACAGAATGACTAATTTCTTTCCTAATGAGTAATCGAAGTATCTAATAAGATTAAGATAATGACACAAGGCTCTATAGAAGCATCGCTGGCTACCAAAACATTTTGAATTAATCCTGCTCTCAGATGTATTTAATTTTACTCATTTCTTGTACTTAATTTGTTCTATTCCGTGTTTATGGGTTTATGTATTCACATGAGTCTCTGTGTAAAATATGTACGTGTTCACATGGGACTCTGTATATATTACATGTGTATTCATATGGAACTTTGTATATAATACATATGTATTCACATTGAACTCTGTATAAAATATTACGTATTTACATGTAACTCCATATATTCACGGGTAACTTCTTATAAAATATCTGTACATTCACAGGTAACTAACTTTGTGTAAAATATCTACGTGTTACATGTAACTCTATAAAACACAGATATGGAACTATGTGTAATATATCTATGTATTGACATGGTACTCAAGAGTTATAAAATTTGTACATTAAATCAAACTATCTATCTGTTCACCTTCGCTTTTTTTCTCATTTCTCTTGGAGGGTTGACAATGACCCACAGGGCAGTGATCATTTTCTCATCGTTTTGAGGGAAATCGGCCATGGTCGATGCCACTGGACCTGTGTGCCATGGTGGAAGTTGGAGCAGGCTGACTGGCTCTCCTTCACTGTTCTCTCGGAATTTGATCCTGTTAGCATTAGTATTCTCTCTATTAACGACTGTGTGGAGGCAGTACTGATTGTTCAAGCAGCTGTTTGTTCTATCCCCAAAACCTCGACACGTTTCCCATGGTATCCTCATCCATGGTGGTGTCCTCTCTGCCAGTAGGCAGAGAAAGCTCAGAAACAGGCCTAGGATATCTTTTACAGGTATCCTATTTTTTACAACCACACTGCTTTTCAGCAAGCTAGTGCCCATACCTGGCTGGTCAGGCGTTACTGCCAGAAGGAATCCTGGATTAAGTTCACTACCAGCATCTCTTCTACCACCAGTTCCAAGGTCGTCTGGGACAAGATTCGGAAGGTTAGTGGGAAGTATGCTTCCCATCTCCTTTTCATCTTGCTCTCCAATGGCCAAGAAGTTGCTCATGTATAGAGCATCGCCAATACTCTTGGGGAGTGCTTATTCTCATCTTTCCAGCACTTTTGTCTCTTCTCCTTCCTAATTTGGCCATCAAGTGTCACGCTGAGAGATCCCCACTTTCATTTCGGGCCAATCGTCTCTATGATTATAATAGCCTATTTACTTTGGTAGATTTTAAGGTTGCTCTTCATCAGTCTGGCAGTGCATCTGTTAGACCTGACGATATTCATCATGAGATGTTGTGTCATATCTCTCGTACTTCTCTTTCTCTTCTTATAGTTATTTTTAATCGGATTTTGTAGGACAACGTGTTTCCCGATTTTTGGTGCAAGGCTATTGTTATTGTTCTCTTTTTTTCTTCAAAGTCTGGGAAGGATCCTAAGGTTCCTTCTAATTATCATCTAATTAATTTGACTAGCTGTCTCTGTAAGGTTTTGGAGAGGATGGTTAAGTCACGCTTGTTTGGTTCCTTGAATCAAACAACTTCTCCCATCCAATGTCGACGGTGCTCTAATATGGACCACCTGATTCGTCTTGAAACCTCGATCAGGGAAGCCTTCCTCAAGAGATAGCATCATGTTTCTATCTTCTTTGATCTTGAGAAGGCTTATGACACTACATGGCATTTTTCGTGACTTCCATTCATATGTGTTGCATGGCCATTTACCAATTTTTATTCCTAACTTTTTACATGACTGAAGTTTCTAAGTCCGTGTGGGTTCGACCCTGTCCCGATCCTTCACACAGGAATTTGGAGTCCCTCATGGCTGTGTCTTGAGTGTCATACTTTTCAATATTAAGGTCAATGCTAGCACTCAATAACTTCCTCTTAATGTTGCAAATGGCTTCTGTGTTGACGACTTCCACATTTCTTATCAGTCATAGAACACGAGGTTTATTGAGGGGCAGCTTCAAATTTCTCTCACTCGCTTGTTGGTGTAGACCATAAGAAATGGTTTCACTTTCTATTCTTCTAAGACCGTTTGCGTACCTTTTTGCTGCCAGAGAGACTTGCATTCTGATTCAGAGCGCCATCTGGGTAGTGAAGTTCTTCTCGTTATATTTGATGTTATATTTTGTCGTTATATATGTTTTGGTAAGGTGTCTATAGGTGTCTAATAAAATTGTTTGCTGTTCTAATAAATCGTTCAGGATGTCCATAGAACTTGTCTCATTATACAAATTACATATGTAGGTGTTTAATATAACAAGCATTTCTAAGTTTGATAGTGCTAAGTGTATTTGTATTTCATCTTAATGATAATAATCTTATTTGTTACAAAACATGCAAATATTTTGGCCAAGACTGCACGTGCTATGTGTGACATAATGATGAAACTCGTAAAGCAAAATAACAAATGTTTAGTTTATTATTATAAATATAGATCTCGAGAAAGCTTCCAATCTAACAAATCACGACTATTTAAGAAAGGTAGTCAGAAAATTTGGTTTTGGCGGGGGAAATAATAAGACTGTTTGACGCTATGTATAAAAATACCATATTTTATGTAGTTTTAACTTTTCCTTTTATTTACTTCAGCTGTAGAACCTTTTCTTTATAATATAAGAAAGAGAGAAAATAAGTTCTTTAAAACCAGTATCAAATTTTTTTCTTCTTATGGCGACGATGTATATACATTAGACAGGAGACGAAATTTAATGGTATAGAAAACATAATAAAGAAATTCGAAGTATATTCTAGATCAAAGTCC
>NW_013666343.1:332812-337174 GCF_000517525.1 Limulus polyphemus | reverse complement strand
AATTATTTTATACAATTTTTGGAAAAAAGCTTATTTTTACTTTTCAAAGAATGGAAATTGAATATGTTAGCTTTGAATGCTAAATTAACCATTTTTAGGATTTACCAATTTGAATTATAAATAAAACTATTTTTAAACGACCAATTAGCATATTCATTTTCTTACAGTATTTAATAGATCATATGGAAAAAAAGAGAAAAGTTAGTAATATTTTATAGCTCTGCTATAAAAAATGTGGTGTAATGGCAGTATAAGGAAGAACATTGAAAACTATTCTGTTGAAACGCTTCTTAACGAACCCATTTTCTCCAGGTCTTGTTTATTAGCTAAAAAATGATATCCATTTTGTTATTTTTCTTGATTGATAAATAATGTGATGATAGTGTCAGATATTGCAGATAAGCAAGGAAGTAAATGAACGAAAAAAACATTTTTGGTTAACCTTGCCGTCAGATTTAGAGAACATTGAAAATGAAGAGTGTTTGATTCGATTAGTTACTGTGATTACAACACAGTTTAAACACATCGTTAGTCTTGTTGGATTAACAAGTAGCAGTGAAAATGTAATGAACAATGAACAGAATAACATACCTATTATAGAATCTCCAGTAAAAAAAACAGGATACTTAAACCTTGTACAGCTGTTTGATAAAAAGAAAAATAAGTAGTTATTTTGAACGATTATCATATTAAATTACGAAAAAAGCATATGGAAAACAATATATAGAAGTATAGCTGAAAAATGTGACGTAGACGTAGTGGAGACTATTGCATGATGTACTATTCCATTATGCTTAAGGCGAAGAAATGTGGCTTAAACTGAATGTTGTTTTAATTGTGTTTCAAGTTAACTTTTCTTAAACATAATTTTCAAATTGTTTCAACTGTATTAAACGAAGAGTATGTGAATCGTATGATTATACAGCTATTGGCGTAAGATGCGAAAAACAAACAAACAACATATTTCGTAGCATAGAACAGTTGACGAGACATTGGTATGTAATTTAATTAATAGACCAGAATCACAGGTTATATTAGAACACGTATGGGTTAAACAAAATTGTGAATTAGAACTCTTTTAAAATAAAACTGGAATCAAGAATATCTATAGTTTATTATAGATCAAAATATCGTGAAAGTTCTGCCTTAACAATAGTTTTTATGTGACATTTATATTACGATTTTTTTTTTTTATTAATGTTGATTAACTTCTGTATAACCAATGAGTAACTTGGTGATCTGAATGAAACTTATAACATAATAGTTTTTCAACCAAAGTATTTAAAATTATCTATTTAACACTTCGCTATTATAGGTTTGAG
Source organism: Limulus polyphemus (assembly GCF_000517525.1). NCBI lineage: Eukaryota > Metazoa > Arthropoda > Merostomata > Xiphosura > Limulidae > Limulus > Limulus polyphemus. Next base: position 335,852 of record NW_013666343.1, on the reverse strand, counting down.
GTTCATGATAATGATTGAAAAGAATCGTGACTTTATTTCCTAAAACCAACAACAACAACAATAAAAACACACCAAACAAACATCATCTGACATCCATCTGAAATATGTGCGTGTATGTTACTTATATGTGTGTATAACGGCAATCTCTTATAGTGTAATGGGGAATATGTTTCTCTTGTTGTAATGATTGTATTTTGTGTGCCAAACTTGTAAAAACTGGTTTGGTTGTTTTTAATAAAATATGTAAAAAGGTATCTTCTTTTAGGATCTGTATGACAAGAAATCTGTTATGTAATATTGTGTAATTGGAGCTGTTTTTTTTCAGTGTTTATTGACATGCATTACTTTATTACAAGGCTACTACATATTGGGAATATAGTTCTCCAGACCTGAAGTAAACTAGGTTGAAAAACAACAACAACAAAACAACCATCTTGGTGGTTAGGTTAGTGTTCTTTATATATTCACTAGGCTGAGTAAACTTTTTATCCTACCAAGAATGAAGGTTTTCGAGGTACCATACATTGCACTCACCATTTCAGTATATGCTATTGAATGTATAGAGTTTTTTAGCATGATGCAATCCTGAGTAAAAGAATGGCGTAAAGTAAGTGAGTGGGCGCGCTAAAAGACATTACATTATCAGCAAGAGAATGATGTCATAGACAAAAACTAAAAAGTGATTGAACTACATAAAGTAGGGCTCAAGCTACAGAACAGAAAATCATTTTCCTGTAACCCTAATCCATTGCTTCATCTTAATGGATTTTTTCATTCTGTATTTTGTTAGTTTCCATATTTACCCAACTAGATTTATGTTTCAAAGTAGTGGTCTAGCTAGAAGATACTGAGTAATAAGGAAATAAGGAAAGAAAAGAAAATAAGCTTAAGATTGAGTATCATTTTTCATTTTATTAAATTAAAAGAAATAATAAAGGAAAAAGAAAGCTCCGCCATACTATAATCTGGTATCTTTGAAACATCGCCTTATTGCAATGCACAAGTTATTTGTTTCTTTCCTGCGTTTACAACCTTCTGAGCTGAAGTGCCTATTATCAAATGACCTTTTCCCGTTGATATTAATCCAAGCCTGTGTATTAGTAGGCTTAACAATACTGGTATTAACTCGTGCGTTGTGACGCACATATTTACTAGTAATCCTAAAAACACTGAAGATAACTCAAAATTGTAATGCGTCTGTTTACTTACACACTCGTTTCTGACTTTACACGTTGGTTTCAGTATTAACCAATCCATCAGTAAGTTTAATTTCAATACGGGAAATATTACAATCAAAATATGTCGTGTTTATTCCAACTGTAACGAAGCAGCAAACATTTCAGTCATGCCTGACAAGCTACCATGAACGAACAATCAGAGGCTGGCAATATTTCCAACATCGCCAGTTTCTTTTAAAGAAATTGTAGTATAAAACATAGTTGTTTTATTTTAATTTCATTCTTATTATTATTTCAATTTTCTTTCAATTCAATTTCGAAGCAGAAACTCGTTCAAGTAGATAAGATGGATTTTCCTTGCTTTAGCTGCACAAGAGATATGGATCCTCTAATTGGTCATTAAGTGTATTCTCTTCCAGAGAAGATAGCTGCTACCTCATTGTGACGTCTTTGGATAGACAACTTCCATGTTGCTATGTTCTAACGTGTGTAACTTTTAGTCACGTGTACGAGGAGTGCGGCCTGAGCAATCTGGTTTTGTTATTTTTATTGAATTTTTGCATTTAAAGTTGGGCGCTCTCCTGTTAAGAAGATTTCGAGAGCGATTTTCACTAAAAATCAGATTATTCGCAGAGAAAGATTTTGCTAAGACGTTTTTGTAGAGATTTGGATATAGGGATTTTCGCGTGGACGTTCATGCAATTTGTGATAGCTTGTCAAGGTTTCATTTTGCTTTTGCTTTTCTGCAAAGGCTTAACTTTTATTTAAAATTAAGAGGCTTTATTTTAGTAAATTTATTTTCTTTATATCTCACAGGACTAGTGGAAGAAACGTTAAAGCTTTTGTAACACGACTCTCAATGGTTCAACACACTCACACCAAAGTAAACGGATTCATACACCATTATATCATATCCTTTGAACCTTCAACGGATCCTACTCTTGCTTTGCGACAAATTCTTGAACCGGAATATTCCAAAGAGGTATCCATATCATCTGTTCCAAGTTAATGTTATAATGCGAAACTTTTATGTATAACAATAATATATTGCTATAGAATACTTTAGCGGGGGGATTTTAAGTTCAGATAAATTGCATCCATGGCTTGGATTACGTTCATTCAAAAAATAACGGTTTATGGAATTAACTTCAGTATTTTGTGAATGGTTCTTCATTCTATATCCAAACTGGCATAATATACATTCATATCAAACATCACACGGAAATATTTAAAGAAAGTTGGAGACTTCAAAGAATCATGAATAACGTTCCGAATAATTCAATATCAATAGTACTACACTATACTACACGGGCAGCCATGATATTAGTGAAAAAACATCTTTTTCCGCAGAACCTATCCATAGATGGATTTAAGTGTGATTTTTAGATAGAACTTAGACTGTAAAATTTCTTCATATTTATGGCTAGAATATCGTCTCTAATAACATTAAATGTTGTTTATGAATCTAAATGTTCTAGATGCAGCTTTAGATATATTGGGTCTACCACCAGATGGCTAATAACACGTATACAAATATGACAAGCACAATTGTTAATTGACAACAAATTTGGTGTAAAAGACGCTATTCGAGACTTTGACATAGTAATATACGTATTCGGTGTTACGCTATTCAAGACTTTGACATAGTAATATACGTATTCGGTGTTACGCTATTCGAGACTTTGACATAGTAATATACGTATTCGGTGTTACGCTATTCGAGACTTTGACATATTAATATACGTATTCGGTGTTACGCTATTCGAGACTTTAGACATATTAATATACGTATTCGGTGTTACGCTATTCGAGACTTTAGACATAGTAATATACGTATTCGGTGTTTCGCTATTCGAGACTTT